>NC_133622.1:243580048-243692548 GCF_048593235.1 Sminthopsis crassicaudata
CCACATAATTACTGCCTTCCTATTTCTAGGGATTGTTATCTCTGAGTTCCCCCAAAGAAAGGCCATGGAATAGAGAGTGCTTTGAGATCCTTTGATGGAACAGCACAAAACTGGGATGTTCCTCAAGGACGCCTTTGGTTCAGCCAAAATGCTGGATCATTGAATTTCAGAGCTGGAAGGGACCTTTCAACAGAGAACATTAATTAGACCTAAACATAGACCAAAGAACAAAGACCAAAGAACATAGAGTGTTAGGGCTATATGAACCTAAGAACAGAATATCAGAGGCAGAGAACAACATCGAACATTAATTGTTAGAGCTGGATTGGCTCCTGGAATATGGATCAATAGTGCTGGAAAAGCTCTTGGAACAAAATGATAAACTAGAAGGGAGCTTAGAATATAGGTAGGTAGGGTAGGACTTTAGAACACAGGATGTCCAAGTTGGTTGGGGCCTTGGAGACCATTTAATCCAACACTTTCATTTCGCAGAAAAGGAAGTAATGGATTTAAGTGGGGGGGTGGGGGGAGTCTATTGCACATCCCCAGGATGGGAAAGCTGTGACTGGGGATAATGTTGTCATGGATTGCTGGCTCAATTTGGCAGCCATGCCATATGACAGCTAAAAAAATCCAATATTCACTTTGCCCATGTTAAAAGACTGGAGATTGTGCCTCTCAGGGTGAGATTTTCAATTGACAAGCATTTATTAAGCACCTACTGTTTGCCAGGCACTGTACTGAGCATTGGTAACAGAAATACAAACCTGTGATGGTTTCTGCCCTTAAGAGCTTGCATTCTACTGGGAATATAGAATATTGACACATAAGTAAATTCAGGAAATAGAAAAGAATTTCATAGCAAAGGGTACTAACAATTCTGTTTCCTGAGGGAACTGGGAAAAACCTCATTAAGGAGATGACATTTGGACTGAGGAACGAGGGTTTTGTGAACTACAAACACATGCCAATGGAAGCTATTGTTGTTGTTAGATTAAGATTTTTTTTTACATCTCCTCCTGTGTTGAGGTATCTTGCAGAGCATAAAAGCACTGGATGCTAAGGAGTTCAGAGGGCCCCAAGGTATGGGAGATGAGCAAGCTCTGAATATCCCTCTCTCTCAGCTTCCCAGCTCTCCCTGGGCCTGGTATGGCTGCTTCAGCAAACATATATTCACAATTCCCATTTCCATAGTTTAAATTAACTCAGTGACTGAGCTAAATGGTGTTAATATTATCATCTGAACTTATAGGCCAGGGAATCTGAACCCCGGGGAACTCAAATGACCGGCCTAGACCTAGACCACAGCCTATGAATTTCAACTCAAGTCAATAAGACTGTAATTCTACTTCTCTTTCAGCGATAGCATATTGTCTCTCACAGGATCATGTGCTTCCACGATGTCCAATCAGTTGCTTCGTAATGCTTCTGTATGTAACATCTGGTTCTGCTTAAAAGAAGGAATAGGGTACTGACATAGAAGTGACTAGAACTTTGGATTCAGAAAAAATCCTTTCTATTAGAATTAATTCTTAATAAAGAAAATAAGTCAGATTGTATATAATCTGATATATACTATATTTTGTGGGAGGCAAATTACAAAGTGTTCAGTGAAAGGATGGGTAATATTCTACATTGTAATATTATGAAGTGAAATCAGCAAAAAGATGAGAGGTTTTCAGGAATAAAATTCTCCAAAATCTAAGACAGAAAAAAAGAATGTATATAATAATGATCTCTTCTATATTGGAATGGCCTGGGGTCAGAGGATTTCGCTAAAGAGAAAAACCATTTATTTTGGGAAGTATGATGGTGGTCGAGGGAGAGCACCGTTGAGTTTATTATCTTTTCTTTTTTAACTTTTTCTCGGATTGTAGGTTTGCCAAGTATTTTAAAATGGAGAATGGAAGTGAGTATCGGACACTCCTGAAGGCGTTTGGTATCCGTTTTGATGTACTGGTATATGGAAATGTGAGTCCTCAAACCAGACCACAATGGGAAGGGGAGGGAGGATGTCCAGGGAAGATGGGGATCATCAGGGAAGGAGACCAATGAACCTTTGGGATTCTTTCCCTCTTGGAATCTAAAGTCTCTTGGGTTCCATATAGGATTGTTCTAAAGTGAGGGCATTTTATGAAATATCCTCCAGTATTCTTTTTTTTCTTTGAGCTCACTCTGTCACATTGTGTCTGCAGGCTGGCAAGTTCAATATCATACCCACTATCATCAGCTCTGTGGCAGCCTTTACCTCAGTGGGAGTGGTGAGTTTGGGCTCCTGTCACTTGAGCATTTCCCCAATGTTAGGGTGGGAAGAGAAGCTCCATGATGACATTGGAGCAACACAACTAAGGCAAGTTTTCATCTTCCCTCTGCTCATCTGGCTGTCTTATGATGGCATCTCATGTGACGATCAACTCTGTTCCCTGGGTTGCCATGAAAATTAGTTTTGGGATGGCCAAAATAAACAGAAAGTTAGTATTTGGTAGAGGGTACGTCCCCCTTTTCCTTGCCTCTATCCATGTCTCTGTCTTTCCTTCTGCCCTTAGAATATAGAATATTAGATCTAATGACATCTCATGTGACGGTCAACTCTGTTCCTTGGGTTGCCATGAAAATGAGTTTTGGAATGGCCAAAGTAAATAGATAGTTAGTATTTGGTAAAGGGCATGCCCCCCTTTTCCTTGCTTGTATCCATGTCTTTGTTTTTCCTTTTGCCTTTAGAATATAGAATATTAGATTTAATGACATCTCATGTGACGATCAACTCTGTTCACTGGTTTGTCGTGAAAATGAGTTTTGGGATTGTCAAAGTAAATAGAAAGTTAGTATTTGGTAAAGGGCACGTCCCCCTTTTCCTTGCCTCTATCCATGTCTTTGTCTTTCCTTCTGCCCTTAGAATATAGAATATTAGATTTAATGTTTAAAAGAATTGCACATATTTAACCTATATCCAATTGTTTACCATCTTGGAAAGGGGAAGGTAAGGGAATCAAGGAAAAAAATTTGGAACCTAGTCTTACAAAAATTCACTACATGTATTATTATTTTTTTTACTTAATAATTTTTATTATATATATATTTTTTATAATATTATCCCTTGTATTCATTTTTCCAAATTATCCCCCTCTCCCTCTAGTCCCTCCCCCCAATGACAGGTACATGTATTATTTGAAAAAATAAAATACTATTGGAAAATTTTTTAAATTGAATGTTGGATTCAGAATCTGAAGGAAATCTCTGGTACTTCATAGCTCTGTGACTTTTATGTCACCAAATCTCCATTTTTTCATCTATAAAATAGGGATGCAAATGCTTGCATTCTCTGTCTCTTCAAGTCACTGGGAAGAAAGTATGTAGACTGGTCACCCCACAGAAATATGGGTTGTTACTAATTTTACGCTGATTAAGTAGAGTTGTGGCTTCTGCCCTCCCCATCCCCTGTGTCTGCCCTTGCCCCTGCCTGTGCCAGATCTACTTCCTTGGGGCTTGTCCACTAACTGTCTCTCTCTCCAGGGCACAGTCCTCTGTGACATCATCCTCCTTAACTTCCTGAAGGGCGCCGACCAGTACAAAGCCAAGAAGTTTGAAGAGGTAAGGAGCCCAAGAGATGAAGGTGGGATAGAAGGGAAGAGCCAGAATAATGGAGCAGCAGCTGTGGAGAGTTTCTGGCTGCTCCTGGAAGAGCCACTCAGAGATACCAGCACCACAAGGTCAGGCTAAGAGAACTGAGGTAGTAACTGCTGCTGGTACCCCGATAAGGGGACCTCCCTCTCCCATCATCCATAGGTAGAAATTAAAAATCACAGAGACCCAAGATTTCTGGGTAGCATTCCCAAAATTGACCCTAATACTCTGGCTGCCGAGTTGACTGTTTTGGCAGAAGGGAAAGTCAAAGAACCAGGGAGGAACAGGAAAACTGCTTTCCTGGTGTGTCACTCTGCTTCCTTGTGTTGGGAAAGTCTTGTTGAGTTGGCTTGTGCTATAATTTGCCTGGAATTTTCAGCACAGAAAACATGGGTAATTGGGATTTTATGCCATAAACTCAATGAGCTCCATCTTGGGCAGCCTTTTCCCTGCAGGAATGCCTGTGTAAAAGGCAAAGGACCAGTTTTAGGACCCTGATGGGAGAAGGAGCATCAGGGAGAGGAAAGGAAAGATGTAATTATGGGTGGATTGTGTTGGAATATTTATAAGGCCACTGCTTATAAATATATATATATATATATATATATTATAAATATTAAAGTGCACGATCCCTGGGCTTGGATGGAAACTATAGCAGATTGCTTTAGCTCCTGCTTTCTTCTCCCTTCTCATCCAGGTGAATGAGACAACCCTGCGATCTGCGACGTCTACCAACCCCATGTACCCCAGTGATCAGACCCTGGAGGGCAGAGAGGAAAAGCAATCCACAGACTCCGGAGCCTTCTCCATTGGTCACTAGGATCCCTTCAGCTTATCATTAATCTTATTCCCTAGATTTATACCTCAGAACAGTGGACCTTCCACTGGGGAGGATGGGGAAAGGGGAATGACAAGGACCCAGACCCAGTTCCCAGACCTCCCGGCGTGCCAATTGGCAGTGCTTCCTCCTGCGGCTGAGTACGTTCTCCTGGAGAGTTTGTCACCCCCGTCAAAGCTTCTCCATCCTCCTCCTTCTCCCATCTCAGAGGCTGAAGTCTTTTTCATCCCACTGTCCTGGCAACTCTCTTGATCCTCCTATTGCATATACGCATGTGTAGAATATCTCTCTGATGTGACTGTGATGTTTTCTGTGTATCCACACTATATGTCATGAGTTTATTGTGGAAAGGAATGGAATGAAAAAAGAAGAAAAACTGGTTCCCAAGGAGGACCCCTAGAACAACAAGGAGTTTGTCCACATATTCACACCTTCTATTTCAGGTCATTCCTTTATTTAGGGAGCTTTAGTTCCTCCTTTTTGCCTCCATGCAAACATCCTTCCCAGCTTTATTTCAGATTCTTCCCTTTTACACCCATCACAGATCAGACTAGTAGCTCTTGCCTCAACTTGTCTCCCACTTCTAGTCCTTCTAGGGCTCCCCTCTCCGTGTGGAACACACACGCTGCGCATCTCACTATTTTTGCTCTTCCTTCAATGCTCATCTTATGGGACACCTCACCATGAAGCCTCCCTCGATTCCCCTTTCCCCCAGCGCTGGTACTTTCTCTTCTCTCATATTATCTTGTATTTACATAACCACATGCATGTTGTATCCCTCGGTAGAATGTGAGCTTCTTGGGGGCAAGGACTATGTCATCTTTGTCTTCATACAGCCAGTTTATAGCACAGTGACTCGCACATTAGAGCTACTTAATAAATGTTTGTTGCATTGAATTATCCAACGCTTGCTTCTGATCTCCTTCCCAGTCCAAGCAGCTTTTCCTTGCTTCAGTTCCACAGGTCCTTGCTCTCAAAGAGTAATTCATTCTCAAATGTCCAGGAGCTGATGATATATATATGTGTATATATATATATATATATACATATATATATATATATCATATATTATATGATAATTTTTTTTTTAGTCAATTGGGGTTAAGTGACTTGCCCAGGATCACACAGCTAGGACGTGTTAAGTGTCTGAGACCAGATTTGAACTCCTAACTTGAGGGCTGGTGCTCTATCCATTGTGCCATTGGCGCTGATGATTTTTAAGGTGATCCCTTCCAAGACTTGTTAGGAGATTCTCGAATATTTCCAAAGCCTTCCATAGCCAAAGGAGTGATTTTTGAATGGCCAATTTTTAGGGAGATAGCATTGGGGAGCTAACATCATTAAGGTAATTTATGTTTCAGGGCAATAAAAGGGAGGTCATCTGATTCAGCCTGTACTTTACCCAGAACATATGTATAAATATATCTAACCTATGTAAATCTCATCAAGTCATACAAAGCTTAAACCCTTGGAGGACATCACAAGTGAGCTAAAGAGCCTCAGAGCTTTGGGGGTGGCTCTGGATGGGAATCTATGGGCATGGAGGACGCCTTCATTCCAGTATCCCAAGGGAAAGCGTCACAGAATCTCAACCTGGAGCTAGGGTTTGTGGGGGATGGCTGTATTCTCTCCCTCTCCTCCTGCCCAGGAAGGGCTCAAGCACTGACCTTGTGACGTATTAGCCATATTAGGCCTTGACTAATGCTCCCTGGCTGGGCAGGTCAAGTACAGATCCTGGCCTTTGAAAAGAACTCAGAGTAGAGAGTGGTTTTAGTTGGAACTGTCTTCCCAGAAATCAGTCGGAGTCAGGATCATCAAAAGTCTTTATTCTTGATCTTTTGCGGTCATGGTCAGGGGATTAGATCTAGCAATCTCCACACCTCCTTCCTCTCTCCCCATGGCCAGGAGAATGAATCAATCTCCTTCTCCTACTCCACCCACTCATGTCACTTCCCCTCCTTTATCCACACCCACCATCCAGCCAGCACCAAATAGTTGGGGAGGGTCATCCTTCAAACATGTTAATAGGGAACTGTCCAATCGGCAATTAGTCTCACGTGCTCCATTATCCAAGAGCATTTGCTCAGTTCTAGCCCTTTACAAGTTCCCAAACTGTCCATTTAGAGAAACTTCCTCATTTGGCCAGGAAAGTGGATGTTATAATTCCCTTACTTTTCCCTCTTCTCTCATTCCATGAGACAGCATGTCAGTGTAAATAGAATGCTAGTCTTTTATTCATGAAGATTTGAGTTCAAATTCTGCCTCAATTACTCCCTTGCTGTGTGACCCCAAGCAAGATAGTTAAATTTTGTGTCTCAGTTTTTCATCTGTTAAATAGTGATATCACTGACTTCCCATGGCTGCTGGACAAAGTGAGGAAAATTCTATGAACATTTCAAAATGCCATATATCTGTTATTTTCTAAAAACCGAGTTGATGATTCAAGGCAGGAAGTGATGGAAGCAGTGTTCAACAGGCAATTAGATGCCTTGAATTCAAATCCTGATTCTGCTGTGTGACCTTAAGCAAGTCACAGGTATGATGAATAAAAAATTCCAAGAGACATAATTTTCTGGGTAATTGAATTGTTCTATTCATAAGTCCAGTGTATTATTAATTAAATTATTAATAAAAATAAACATTATTATTCATAAAAAGATGGTCATTGAGCCATCTCTCTGAGACCGAAGACGGGTTCACAGTTTATATACCCTTCAACAAGTAAATGTTTTTGAAGAGTGGCAATCAACCCTGGATAACACAATGGGAGGTGGGCTATGTTAAAAATAAGGAACTGAGAGTGATATCATGTCACCTTTGGGCAGATTATCTATACCCACATCACCCCCAGTTTGGGGCAATCTATTCAAAGAATCATTAATAGAATTTTAATGTATTGATTTCTAAACTGGGAATAGGTTGAGCTGCACCAAGCAGGCCTTGAGACAGGTTTTTAGGGAACAATAATGGTTTAATTAAAGTAATTACACTTTCAAAGTGAGGAATACAGTTTGCAAACCAATCTCCTAAGGGGAGATCTCATCTGTTGCAGAAAAGGCAGATATTTTATACACAAATCTGAAGGGAGAAGGGAGGGTGGATTGCAAAACAACCATTTCCAAGGTTGGAGCCATTCCCGAGAACAAGCCCCCACAAGGGGAAGACAATATAGTAATCCTCGGGATATTTGAAATCTTAAGGGTAGTGACCACCCTTTCCTAGTGGCAAGGACCCAGAGTTCTATAACAGGAACTTTTCTGTATCTTCGATTCACTTCATTGATTGTATACAGGTACAGTACAGCACAGGAATATAGTCTTGTCAGAATGATTGATAATTTTAAGCTGCATAGTGAGTTTCTGAATCCCTCACGAGAAAAAACTCTGAGAAATCTGTATTAGTATATTCATTACCCAGAACATATCAATTAATATGAGAATCATATTTCTCTTCAACAATGTCCTTCAAGAGAGTGAACTTATTTTTTTTCTTCTTTGAAGAACTCTTTTTTTATTTTTTAAATTTCTTCAATGTTAACCCTTGCAAAACTTTGTGTTTCAATCCCCCCCTTCTCCCACTCCCTTCCCTAGATGGCAAGCAGTCCAATATATGTTAAACATGGTAGAAATATATATGTTAAATCTAATATATGCATATATATTTATACAATTATGTTGCAGCACAAAATAAATGAAATCAAATAAAAAAAATGAGAAAGAAAATAAAATACAAGCAAACAACAACAAAAAGAGTGAAAATTCTGTGTTGTGTGATCCACACTCAATTCCCACAGTTCTCTCTCTGGGTGTAGGTGGCTATCTTCATTACAAGATCATTGGAACTGCTCTAAATCATCTCATTGTTGAAGAGAGTCATGTTCATCAGAATTGATCATCGTATAATCTTCTTGTTGCCGTGTGCAATGATTTCCTGGTTCTGCTCACTTCACTTAGCACAAGTTCATGTAAGTCAAGAGAGTGAACTTTTAAAAATCGGTATATTAGAAGAAGGGACGAACTCTTCCTCTCCCCAAATGATTGGTTATGAATAATCATTTCTCTCACTGGAATAGGTCTACCTTTGTCTTCGCCAGACCTGTAGTGTATCGGTATAACAAACTCTTTCTACCCAAGTGGATCAGCATTATTCTGTAACTTGGAATCTTAAAGAATTGCCTCCTGGCCCTGAGAGATTAGGTGATTTGCCCAGGATGACAGAGGCAACATGTATTAGAGGTGCTTGAACCCAGGGCATTTTGATGCTCTTATCAGAGATTTTGAGATAGATGGAACTTTTTATTTTTATTAATTTTTTTATTATTATAGCTTTTTATTGACAGAACTACAAACACTACAAAGAGGGCTGCCACAAACATTTTTGCACATACAGGTCCTTTTCCCTTCTTTAATTAGATGGAACTTTTAAAAAAGCTATTCCCTCATTTTATGTGGTAAACTTGAGATCTCATTAGATTTACCAAATTGCCCATGGTCATACAAGTAGTAAATAACAAATGCAGGACTTGAATCCAGATCCTCTCACTCAAACTCGAGTACTATTCTGATTCTCCTCAAGTACTCAAGTCCCTCAGGACCTTGGTTTCCCCATTTGCAAGAGGAGAAGATGGGTTAATTGATCTCTAAGATCACTTTTGATCTTTTATGCTAGGGAGAGCAGCCTCCACTGTTGAGGTTGATTCCTCAATTCCAACCCCCAGCAACCTCCTTGGTAACGTCCAAACTGGTCCATAGAAGTATCCTGATCTAGTATTGGGGGAGGAGGGAATAGGACTAGTTTGAGCTGATACTTTTTGCCCTGGATTTGAAGAGATCAAATGATACAGTGGAAAGAGCATTCACTCTGGAATCAGAGGATCTGGTTCAGGTCCTACCTCCTTTCCCATCTGTATTACTGTGGGCAAGCCCCAACCTCCCAGACTGCTCATATACAAAAGGAAGCATTGGACTAGATGGGGCCTCTGAAGTCCCTTTCAGTTATAGATTTGGGGTCTCATGATCTTTCTCTACGGAAGCTTCCCTTTCTACATTTATCCTCAGTCTTAGGAAGATGGAGCCCCCTTAATCTGGAAAAGTTTTCTTAGATATAGCTTCCCATACGCCATTATCAATCTATTTGATAGTCGGCCAATCTCTGAAGAGCAGCCATGAGCTATTTTCTGGATGCCAGACGTTGGCAAAGTATCCAGGGGTAAGAGGACATGTCAATTATCCCCCTACACACACCCCCTTATTTCTTACATTGTTTTTTTTAAGCTTTGTATTTTCAAAACATATACGTGGATAATTTTTCATCATTGACCTTTGCATAGCTTTGTGTTCCAAATTTTCCCCTCCCCTTCCCCTAGATGGCAAGCAATTCATTATATGTTATACATGTTTAAATATCTATTAAATTCAACATATGTAAACATGTTTATACAATTATCTTGCTGCACAAGAAAAATCAGATCAAAAAGGAAAGAAAATGAATAAGCAAACAAAATGCATTCCTTTGTATATCTTAAGGGACGATGTAAATATTGGTTATTTTTCCTGTCATATCTGTTTCCGTATCAGGTAAATGGATCCCATGATCCTGGCCCTATCTCCCTCACCTGGTTATGAGGAGCCCACCTTATCATTATGCCTTATCATGCCAGTTATCATTTTGAAAAATACCTGAGACTCTACATTGAAAATAAATAATCATGGACTCTATAGTTTCTCCCAGAAAGACCAAAGTTTACTACAGAAGACTGACTTCTTTGGTGACTTCCAAATATTGGAAGTATCTACAGAAGTAGATTACTACCGAAGACTATTTACTACCCAAGACTCAACCCTAAGAAATGCTAAGTAGTTTTGATAAGACACCTAGATTACCCTTTCTCCTCCACATAGGATGACAGCTAAATTGCTCAGATGTTCCTTTTATTTGACTGTTCCAAAGAAGGAGGTAGCATTCCGTGATGGAAAAAGCACTAGATTTGGTGTTCTCCTACAACCCAAATTCTACTCTATCACTTGTATGATCTAGAATAAGTCCCTTCTCTTCTGTTACTTCTCAGTTGCTTTCTCTGAAAAAAATTGGAGGATGTTGAATTAGGTGATCTTTAATATCCCTTTTAACTCTGACTTGTATGGCTCTAAGTAATTCATTTAAGGTCTATTCTAAGCAAGGGTAGAAGTGGAGAGGCACAAAAACTGAATAGAACTGCTTCTTGACTCAATAAAAACAGATAATGGGCACTGGTCTGTGGTAAGAAGTCCTAACCAAGCACCACTAAGGGAGAGAGCAGAAGGAAGATAATCTGCCAGCCCTATCCCTGAAAGAACAAGATGTGAATATGTCAGAGCTGGAAGAACTGTCTGAACCTAGAATGTTAGGTTGAAATGGACCCTAAAAACCATCAAGCCCAAGCCTTTCATTTTAAAATGAGAAAACAGCCACTAGGGAATTACATTGTCCCAATTCTATCACTCCAAAATTGGGATGACAAGAAGAGCTCATAACATCCTCCTCCACAATTGGTAAAGGAAGATAGAAATTATTCCAGTTTCCATATAAAGAACTCTTGTAATGTCACTGGGATGGGGATTCTCTCCTCCGCTTTCAACTTTGGAGTCTCAAGGCTATGGACTCTCAAGAAGCTCAAGTGGAGCTAAAGACATCATTATAGGACTTTCTTGATGTCACTTCCACCCTCCATGTTCTCGACAGTTACATAGCGACCCCAATAGTGGCTGGCCTGTTTCCCCAGTATGAAAAATTCCAGCTGTTTCTATCAATCCATTTAAATCTATTGAACAAATACTATAGACAAGACGGGGAAAGGCAGGTCAAAGTGGGGGAGACTGATGAGTTCCAAAACATCCCAGCCAATGAAAACAAAACATGAAATCTTAGATATGAGAACAGCATTAACGGCTCATCTTGTCCAACTAATTCCCTGTGATTCTCACCTACTACATTATGAGCTTGAGTCTCCATGTACTGAGGATGTTAAATAGATGTCAAGTTCTCTGGGATTTGGACATTTACTATATTCTCAGATTCACAGGAATCTTTTACCAAATTCTGCTTCTCAAGAAAATTGTGTGTGAGGGTGGATATTTATCACCAGGGATTCTCCACAGACTTTCCACAGTTGAAGGGTCTGGGATAAGTTGAGGGGATATATCAGAACTCCTTTAAGAAAGGTCAGGGAAGAAATAATCATGCACATATTTGACCTCTTTTATTACCCAGCCAGTAGTGTAAGCTTCAATCCAAATTCAACTTTGGTTGGTTCCTTTAACTAAGTCCTGGAGTTTGTAGTTGAAGTTGGAATTGTGGATTGCTCCTGCAGTTCTTCTGACAGAATCGCTAAGAAACTGTAGAGGAAAAAAAAAGGCAGAAATGGGTACAAGGAAATGATGATAGAAGAGGAAGATCATTCAAAGTGAATCTCAGAGACACAGATTTCAGTTCAGTTTCCAAGAATTGCCCCCCCCCAATTCCAACGATAGCTAAAATACATTTCCTCTCTAGCCTACGTAGTATTAAAATAAAAAGATCCATATCTTCTAAGTACTTCTCATTCTCCCAATTTCTCGGTTCCTATGACCTCCACCCCACTCTAGCTCCCACTCACCTGAGTTTCTGCAAATGTAGGTTGTTTGACTATCAGGTATCTAATAGTTTGAAATCCTGGATCTCCCCGGACATAAATTGTGTCCTCTCTCTTGGATTGCAGAATATTATCTTCAGCAGCTGAGACTAATTCGGTGGTCCCTTCCTTCTCCTTCTTAGAGAGTGGCCATCAGAGATAAGAGCTCTCTTATCTCTGGCCCTTTGATTCCACAATCTGGACAAGAGTCCATTTCCTCTAGTAGCTCTAGATTAATGGCCTTGTTTACAAAACAAAGACAAAGAGCGTAATCAATTTTGGCCAAGCTCTTTCTTTGCCTCCCTGCAAGTACCATGGATAGCGTCTAGACTTTTCAGGTCTTCAGGAAGGTTAATGATCTTAAAGCATCTCTCAGAGGTAATTTCTTTTTGGTTGGAGGTAGAGGCTGTAACAGATTTCAGTACAAGGATATGGTATTGACACTGCTGGGCCGTAATGGGGAGGAATAGATAGAGGGGAAAGTTGCTAAAAGACATAAGAAAAGCTTCAGACTCATTACCCCAATATTTAGAATCTATCCCTTTCAGAAGAATCCACAATCTCCAAAAGAAAGTTAATGGAACATACTAGAGATGAATAAAGTCCATGTTTCTCTAGTTCTCTATAGAGGTTTCCTCAAAATGGACAACAACAAAAACAAAAATATTGGTAGTGCTTATATGATTGTGTCCATTTTGTGGAACAGAAAAACCAAGGTTCAGCAAGGGAAAGTGACTTTAGAATTTAGATTATTTAAACCAACTCTCTCATTTTATAGCTAAGAAAAAATAAAGGAAATTAAAATTGCCCCAAATCACACAAGTTTGGCAACTCCAGAATTTTAACTTAAGACTTCTGACTCCAAATACAGTCCTTCATGGCACTACACTGACTTCCTAGACGAAGAAGTGGGGACAAAGCTAAAGACCATCTTGGCCAATGATTTCATTAGCCCAAGTAAATGGTTTAGAGGTAGATCCCCGACCTTACATGAAATATATAAAATCTTACTTGCATTCTACCCCATAACCAAATTTAATTAGATCAATCAACAAGATGAATCAACAAGAAACGAGGATAGTTAAGAAAAGAGGGGGAGAAAGTTGAAAATTTTACCCAAATGAAGAAAGAAAACTGTCTCCAATAGGACAAGTGACACAATTAGGACAAGTTTTATCTCTGCTGAGGTGTGGACCCACTTTTCCCTCAATTTGGAACTTCTCCCAAGGACCCTAGGTGGAAGAAGGAATTATCTCTGTTAATGAATATACTGGCCTGAGAAACACGGTCATGGGAATGAGAAAAAGGAAGAATAAATATATAGGGCTTCAGTGTGGAGGAAGCACGATGTCAATTTAATTTATAAAGGTCCCCTTTTCAGAAGCATGCATCCCAATTTTGGATCTGCTGAAACCCTGAGATCCTTCCTGAATTCAATGGAGAGCACTACTCTGATTCAAATTCTCTGCCTGGTTGAATAATCCAGGGAATGAAGAAACAATAGTTTCCAACCTGTGGGGTAAGCAGGGAGAGTCATAGCAATTATAGATCTGAAGATAAATTGAGCATCTGTCCAAAATCTCTTGTTTCAAATAGCCAAGGGTCTTAGATCTTGCTACTTTTTCAAGGAGCCTCCCTGGAGATGTGAACTCAATTTCTCAGAGCCTCAGATGGTTGGGCATTAAATAATAATTAAACAATTATATCGGGATTTTAGAGGAAGTGGCCAGGATGGGGAAGATGTTATTGCCCCAAGTCTGAGGAAAGATAAACTAATAATTGGCAGAGTTCCTCATTAATCTCTGAGAGGAGAACATCCCTCCTATATTACTCAAGGAAGCAGTTATAAGAGCCAGTCATGAATCTGTTGAGGAAGTGCTTTGATGTGAGACCCCTCACACTTGGAAAGCAGCAGTCCCCTTTGGGTTCTATGCCAGGGAAAGATGGAAATGCTTCAGGTTTAAGGAAGTTATGATTCCGGTGAAATCAGAGTTATGGCAATATTATTGGTCTCTCAGGAAAATATTAGGTCATAGGGATCAAGAGAAAGTTTTGAAGTAAGAAGGAAAATCCTTATAAGAGCCATGTTAGGATTAGAAAATGAATCAATTGACCTAGGCCTAAGAGGATGCCTTTTAAGTTTTTCTTCATTGATTGGGATGAGTATCTGTCAATCACCCACACTCTCTCAAAGGCTCTATAGAGAGCAAAAGCATAGAGCCACATGATGGCTGGCTGGACTTGGAGTGACAATGACCATAGTCAGATGTTTTTATACTAAGTGTGAAAATCTATATAGAACTAGAACCCCAGACCTTGGTCTCACAAGCAGGAGGCCTCAGGATCTTGGGGTGGCTTAAGATAGGAGCATGGATTTTTAATCTCTGCTTGGTCTGAAAGAGGATATAAGTAGAGACAGCTCTGTCCCATGCCTCCAAGAAAAAGACCTTAGCCTGAGGCTCACGATCTTTCTTCCTAGCAGGAGACATATGTGTGTGTGTGTGTGTGTGTGTGTGTGTGTGTGTGACAGAGAGACAGAGAGAGTGAGAGAGAGACAGAGAGGCAAAGAGACACAGAGAGAAATAGACAGAAGGAGAGACACACACAGAAAGAGAGAGGCAGAGAGGGGCAAAGAGACAGAGAGAGAGACAGAGGGAGAGACACACACACAGAAAGAGACAGACAGACACACACACACACACACAGAGAAAGAGAGACAAAGACAGCAGAGAAAGAGAGAGAGGATAGAGAGAATGTGAGAGACAGAGAGAGAGAGACAGGGACACACAGAAAGACACAGAGAGAGAGAAAAAGACAGAGAAAGAGAAAGACAGAGAGAGAGAGAGGGAGAGAGAGAGAGAGAGAGAGAGAGAGAGAGAGAGAGAGAGAGAGAGAGAGAGAGAGAGAGAGAGAGAGAGAGAGACAGCAGAGAGAGGATAGAGAGAATGTGAGAGAAAGAGAGACAGAGACAGAGACACAGAGAGAGAAAAAGACAGAGAAAGAGAAAGACAGACAGAGAGAGAGCGAGAGAGAGAGAGAGAGAGAGAGAGAGAGAGAGAGAGAGAGAGAGAGAGAGAGAGAGAGAGAGAGAGAGAGAGAGAGAGAATCCTAAAACTAGGCTATTAGTCACTGAGATTGGCCAATAGCCTGAGATGTAAGATAAAGACTAAGTGGTGAAAGCCAAAGTCTCTTATCAGGTTCTGGGGAAATAATGGCAGACAGTTACCCTGTGATATCGGTTTTTTAACTGTCTATTGTTTCATGTTTAGCTACTTCTCCATTTGAACGAGTAACCTGATCATCTGCACCCACTTTGACAGTGGGACTGGCTGTGGTATAAGGCAAGCAAAAACTCCCCGTAGGTTCATAGACTTAGAGATGGAAGAGTGGGAATTACAGAACAGAGGAAAGCAGAGGGAAGACGGGGAGGCTTATGAGTATTAGATATGAACAAAGATGATAGGAGAGAAAGGGATTCGAGAATAAAAGGGAGAGAAGTAGATGGAAAAGAAAAAGATGCTTGAAAGAGAAGAATGGACAGAAGTAAAAAAAGAGGGGGGAATAAATTTAAAACATTCTCATAGAGGAGCCATCCCCTATTCCCATGTGGAGTTTGCCAGGTCTTTGTGTTCAGTTTCAGAGACAATTTTCCACCTTCTGCATATACTCACCTCCTTGCAGATCCCTAATCCACCATCCAAATAAGTCTGTTCTTCAGTGCCAGATCCTGGCAGAGTGCACAACTCCCTCCTCACTCAAACTCTTGCACAAAAAGAGAGAGAGCAGTGCGGTGGGCTAAAGAACAAAGGATTCGATGCGTTAAGGGCTCTTTAACACCTTCTGGTCCTTCTAAATCAAAACTTCCTTGAAAAACTTTTGTGGTGACATCAGCATCATCACCGACTACAGGTCCTGCCTGAGAGCTGTTTGCTTCTGTCTGCATAGATCCAAGCACCTGGCCCAGAACTAAATGCTTGCTGGTTGATTGATCTGTGTATGATGGATAGACAGGAACTCAAGGACATTTCTCTCAGCCCTATAGAGATAATAGACAAGGCACTTCTGTCAATTACAAGGAAATTTCTCAGTTTACAACCTGACCTTGCAAGAGGGTATCTTGGAAAAAGCATTGAATTTCAATAAAAAGATCTCCATAACACGGCTCTTTTCCACAAGGAGATGATTCAGGCCAGTTCCAATGATCTTGTGATAAAGAGAGCCATCTGCACCCAGAGAGAGAGGACTGTGGGAACTCTCTCTTTTTGTTACTGTTTGCCTGCATTTTATTTTCTTTCTCATTTTTTCCTTTATGATCTGATTTTTCTTGTGCAACAAGATAATTGTATAAATCTGCCTGCATATATTGGATTTAACATATATTTTTAACATGTTTAACATATATTGGATTACTTGCCTTCTAGGGGAGGGGGTGGGAAATTTGGTTTTGTAAGAATCAATGTTGAAAACTTATCCATGCATATGTTTTGAAAATAAAAAGCTTTAATTAAAAAAATCTCCATAAACTCAGGTAAGTCACTTTCCTCTCTGAAACCCAGGGTTTTTTTTCTACTCTCAGATGTGATTAATAATAATTTGTGGTAATTAATAATACTTGCAGTACTTACTCCACAATGCAGCTAGGAGGAAAGTGCCTTACAACGTTTTAGAAATATAAGTTGTTAAAATTACATCAGCAACACCTTCTGCATTAACATAAAGAGAAGAAACCTCTAGAAAGCGATCGCAATGGCTCCCCAAGTCCACTCTGCCCGCAGAGTGCCCTCTCTCTCTCTCTCTCAGAATCAGCTGAACAGAAGACTATTACTATTAGATCACATTATATGAATTTGCTTTATCTACTTATAAAAAATCCAAAATTGTTTTCTTCTACACTTTCTTATTTGGTCATCATAAACCTGTTCTAGGCAGGGCAAGTATGATTATTGTACAAATGAAGAAACAGTCTCAGGGAAGTGAAGGGACTGACTCAAGATCACACAGTTGGTGCGTGGAAGACCACCAGATGTCCAATTTCCAAATCCATGCTCCCCTTTCCACCAAACCACTCTCGTCCTTGAGATCCAATTGTCTTTAGTGACTCCTGAAATTTCCATATCTTATCCCATCCTTCCTTAATAGGATTGGGAAGATATGAGGAAAGATAAATAAAAGATGTCCAGACAGATTATGTCAGAAAGCTTCACAGGAATGTCAAGATACTTGGTTCTGGATTCGGAGAACCTTGTCTGGGTGCCTTACTACCTTCATCAAATCAGATCGTCCTTAGACCTCAATGCCCTCTTGGACAAAATAAAGGGTGTGAACTAGAAGATCTGAAGGTCCCTTTTAACTTTAAATCTATGGAGTGATGATCCTTTCCATTCTTTTCTTTCTTTGGGTCTTAGTTTTATTTTATTTTATTTTTTATTTTTTCTGAGGCTGGGGTTAAGGGACTTGCCCAGGGTCACACAGCTAGGAAGTGTCTGAGATCAAATTTGAACTCAGATCCTCCTGAATTCAGGACTGGTGCTCTATCCACTACACCACCTAGCTGCCCCCTAGTTTTATTATTTATATATAAATGAGGGAGTTGAAACAGGTCTTAATCTAGTCAACTTCCATTGTGTCATGGAGTCTAGGAACTGGGATGAAGGGGCAAATATATCTTTTTGATAGTCTTTACATGAAATTTATCATTTCTTTCAAATATTTAAAAATCTAATAAAATAATAAATAATACAATGATAAAAAATTTTAAATTATATTTTGAATTCAGGTCCCATAGGTTTCACCAGATTGTCAAGATGTTCTATGACCCCCAAAGGTTAATGACCTCTGGATTAGATGAACTGAAGTTTTCTTCCTTCTCAGATATCATAGGTGCTTGGGATTGTTCCAGCACCCTAAAGCCCATAGGGCATACAATTTACAAATTTTAAGGTCCTTTCCATCTCTGACCTTTAGGTTTCTGCTAGAAACAAGGAATATGAAATCAAGGAAAAGAGAGTTGTCCATTTTAGCTCTAAATCTGCATTTGTCACTGACCGTAATACTTGCATTCTCCTTTCCTTCTTAAAAAGTGGCCCTTTCTCAGTATGTGCATGTCAGTATAGGAGCCTCTTCTCAATGTGAAGAGGGTGCAAAGAGAGCAAAGAAGGAGCCCATTTCTTATTTCAAAAACTCTGGTTTATTGCAAATGAGGAACTGGAATCTCAGGAAGGGGAAGAGAGGGAACTGACAGAAGAGTCTGCAGAGAATTCTCTGTGGAAATCATTGGAAAATCCATACATTAGCCTGGTTCAGGCAAAGCAGGCAAAGGGCAGCTTTCGCCAACATTTAACTCTTCGCCAACGGCCATCTGTGAAGAAAATAGGAGGCCTTCAAGGCTCCATACTCCTCCTCCTCCTCCTTTCTCTCTCTCCTTTTTTGTTGCATCAACTACATTTTCATCACAGGGGATTCAAAGTAGCCAAAGATCTCTCCCCCAATGGAATCCATAGAATTGAGGTTCCCAATAATAAGTTGTCTTAAGACTACCCACCACAGGTGATTTTTCTGCTATTCTTGTGCTTTGGCCTTAGGTCCTAGGACTGTGGTTTTAGGGTGCAAAAGCCAAAGAGTACAAAATGGAGAAGTCTTCCCCCCCATTACCTCTTACCAACCACATCCCTCCACTGATTCTATCCCCTACTCACCTGTGACGCACAAGGCCACACATCTTCCCCCAAATTTTTTGGGCTGACCAGGTGCCCAATTAGAAAAATCCCACTTGCTTCCATCAACCCAGGAGAAACATTTCTTGAAACCCTACATGGAAAATGTATGAGATAAGAGAAAGTCCACCCAGTGCCATTCTCCCTAGGCAGTGAAGACAGACCAGGGAGTGGGCTCACAATATATCCCTACTAAAGTCAGATTCACTGCCAGCCAGAATGGGTATGGACTGGGTAGGCAAGACAAAGTTAGGCAAAGTTCTGGACATATCTATAGGCATCACTTCTGTTGGAGATAAATAACCTAATACACAATCTCAGAGCATCCACAAGGTTCCTAGCCCAACTCTGATTCTCCATGGCAGATCAAGGAGACAGTATCACCAGCTGTATCCCAAAAGCCACCCATCCTAGATTGAGACTAAGAAGTTACCATGGCCCCTAAATGGAGATCCAAGAAAGAAATACCCATAACAGATGCCATATTCTTGTCACTTACGAAACCAGTGACACAGCCTCCAATCCAAATTTGGCCCTGTTGGACTCCCTGAGATGTTCTATGGATCAGATCATTGAAGTTGAAATTATGGATGGAAACCAGTGAGCTATTACAGGTTCTCTTGCAGATTTTCTGAAATATAAAAGATATATATATATATATATATATATATATATATATATATATATAGAGAGAGAGAGAGAGAGAGAGAGAGAGAGAGAGAGAGAGAGAGAGAGAGAGAGAGAGAGATACATATATATATATATATATATATACATATATTTATATATATGGGGATGAGAATGAGAATAAATAGAACCATCTCTCCACATTACAGGCATTATAACTTGTAAAAAGTTGTAAAGCTCTTTAGGGTTCACATCATGTTTGTCATATATTTTGTATAATATTCTCTCAGTTTACTCATACAGAGGGACAATATCATCACTTTAAAAATACTTCAAGATTTACAGAGAACTTGTGTAAATTAGGAAGGAAAGGGGACTACAGGAGAACTGACAGCTAGCAATTAACAGAGACAAGTAAATTTGCTTCAATGCAATCTAACCAAGTCAATCCAACAGTCTTCCTTAAGCTACAGTTTTACAAGGCAAGATCTAGGTCTTTAAACTTGTTTTCTGTTATATTCTATCAAATCAAGTTAAGGCAACTTGACTGTTGTCATTTCCACAATGAACAATTTGGTGGGTGGTCATGAAATGGGATTCAGGAAGTCTTTATTTCACTCCTTGCTCTGTCACTCCATAGCTACCTGACATTGGGCAAATACAAATAGTTCTGGATTTCAATTTCCCTATTGCTTTCAACTTTAACATTCCATAATTTGTAGTTGAGGAGGCCTTCCAAGTTCTAGTAGTCTATATTTAAGTAGTCTTCCATCTTTGATATTCTGTTTTAGTTATCATCTATTGATCCTTTGTAAGTCACTTAAACGCTGTCTTAGTATTCTCATAAGTGAAGTGATGAGCCTGGACTAGATGATTTCTAAAGTCAACTCAATATACTTTCATTTAAAAAATCTTATGTGCAGGGGAGTAGCTAGGTGGCACAGTAGATAGAGCACCAGCCCTGAAGTCAGGAAGACCTGTGTTCAAATCTGGTCTCAGACACTTAACACTTCCTAGCTGTGTGACTCTGGGCAAGTCTTGTAAACCCAATTGCCTCAGTAAAAAAAAAAGAATCTTATCTGCAAAATAAGAAAAAAATACAGAAAAAGGACACAAAAAGAAAAAAAATTGTCAGAACACCATGGAATCTTCAAGATATGTTACAAAAATTTTCATTGCAAGAAAGCATATATAATAAAAGAAGTATGTCATAACTGTCCATCTTTGATTTCTTGTAGGTTTTCTTTTGTTCTCTGCTGTGTACTTCTTACTTTATTCTTTTTCCCCTTTTCTTCTCCCTGTCTCTTTCTCAACATATTTTCAACCTCTGACAGTTTTCAGAGGTTCTATAGTCTCTTCTAACTCTGAAAAAATATAGTCTAATATACTTTACAGGTCTGATGGTTCTGTTGTCCAAAGTTCTATTCTTCTATTTAATGCGCTATTGAGGTTTTTCAATCAGACATCTTCATATCATATTTCCTTAACAAATCTAACATTTTGTGTTTCCCTGCTTCTGATAATAGTTCCAGTCCTGACCTCACTCAATGTACTCCCATCAACACCTTCTCTCCTGCCTCCTTACTCTGAACCCATCTTCAGTGATATGGGGTCTTTCCCAATGGAAAATTACCTAATAAGGAAGGGAGGAGTTCCTTATATCCCAAAACTTTCTTATAAAATTAACTATTCCTTAAACTCTTCTCCACTGATTAACATTTTCACTTACTTGAGCTTTCTTAAATGATGCTGGTTCTCTGATTAGCTTAAAGCGGCAATTCTGGCACCCGGGAATGCCTGTCAAATTAACAAGGTTCTCTTCCTTGAAAGACACGTTATCATTTTCCTTAGTAGCTGGGACTGGGACTAAGTCTGTGGCCTCTTTTTCCTCCCTCCGGGAGTCATCTTCTCCAGAGGCCAGGATCTCTTCTTTATCTGGTATCTCTTGTTCTTGATTCAGTGTCTGTTCTTCTTCTATCTCGAAAGCCTTATTCTCTGGAATGAAGAAAAAAGAACTGACCACAATTGTCCCTCCTATTCTTTTCATTGTTTTTTCTCTCAGGAAACCATGGACAGCTCATAACGCTTCAAGATCTAGTATGTCTAGTAAAATTGAACTCTATCTAGTTAATAGAGAGCTCCCCTTTTGTGTTAGAGGAAGCTAACTATCCCAACTTATAGCATATGTGAGTGGATAGATCTTTCCTGACTGTAGGATTTCAGAAGGAAGACACAGAAGAGCTGAGAGTCTCATTAAAAGACTAAAAATGTTCTGGGCCTTCCCCCCCAAAAAAAAATAGGGTGAATCTATCTCTTAGAGAAGAGCCCAGAGTCCCTGACAGAAAACTAAAATCTGAGCCGAATAATAGCTCCCCTTCTGTAGCTCTTCTGTAGCTTCCTCACAACAATCCTGTGAGACAGGTATTGTCAATGCAATTATTACGGATAAGGAAACTAAGGTCGAGGAAAGGGCTGTGACTTGCCTATAGTCATGAAGGTAAATGGCAGACCCAGAGTTAGATTCTAAGGTTTTTTCACTCCCAAAGCAATACCATTAGGTACCCACCTTGTTGATCTTAGAAGTCTGGCAAAAGGACAAGGTGAAGATCTAGGTTTGAGCCCATATGGAACAGGAAAGAAGAGAAAAAATAATGGAAGAATAAGGTATGAGGAACTTACTCAAATGAAAGGAGGAGGCTGTCCTTAACAGGACCAATGAGAGGATCAAACAGAACTTCATCTCTTCTCAATCCCTGGAGAACAACCTTTGTCCTTTTCTATCTAAGGCTTCTCCAAAAATCCTTATAAAGAATAAAAAACTTTACACAATGAATAAATAAACTTTGAGCTGTGCAACACAAAAAGACACAAAAAGAGAAGAGAAGAAATAATGAAAAGGGGGGGACTTCTAAAAATTTGCGTGAATAGATATTCCCTTTTCCAGAATTCACCCTGCCCCTCCCAGGACCTCCAGGTTCTTAGACCCTTCCACAATGGAATGAAGAATTCACTTCCCAATAAAATGAGCCGGAAAATAGGGAAGCAATGTAATTCCACTCCAGGGTGAGTGAGATGATAGTGGTCATTTTAGCCCTGAAGACATTCTCATTGGACTTTTTCCCAAGCCTCTTGTCTCAGGCAAGTCCCACGGTCCCTCATCCTTCTACTGCAAGGGAAATATTTACCTTCTTGGGAATCTGGGACCCAAACTCTCAAGAGATTTGAACAGTTGAGCTCCATGGACAGTCCTTATATCAGAATTTTGGAGGAAGTGACCAATGGGGAAAGAGTTGTTGCCCCAGACATGAGGAAGGATGAGTTGATAACCAGCAGAGTTCCTCATTCCCTTTTTAAGGAAGCTTTTCCTCTTCAACTGCCCTTGAAGACTAATGGAGTCAATCCTCGGTCTGTCTTAGTGATGGCTTGCCGTTAGCACCAACATAATGTGGGAATACCATATCCCTCTATCCCATGGAAGGATGAACAATCTTGAGAGAGAAGTGGAGAAGTTAGATTCAGGTGTTTGTACAGTCAGGTGTAGGAAGTATATTGTTGCTAACTCTTCAAAACAAATTTAGGAACATAAATTAAAAGGAATGAGGGCATGCACTGATCAATCAAATCGTGCTTCCAAAAGACTACTGATGAGGCATGCTTCCTTGGTAGATATTTCAGTGATAGACTAGAATTACAGAATTTCACGACATGGATAATGTCTGAATTAGTTTTGCTTAATTATTCTTATTTGTTCAAAGGAAGATTTTTTGGATTGAGTGGAAGAGTTGGGTTGGGGAGTATATAAATGACAGTTATATGAAAGAAGAAGAATAGAAAGGAAAGTACAATAATGAATTTTAAATACTTAGAAGAGTATTCTAGTGTTTAGCAAGTCCCTGGAACAAATTAGGTGTTGAATAAATATTGACTGACTGATTGGTTGAAGGAAGTTCAAAAGGGGTACAGATGGGCAATTTTGTCATGTTAAATTTAACATACACTTTAAAAACTACTCAAGAGAACTTCAAGTTTCAGATCTAAGATCCTTTTTCTGATCTTTACATAGTAAAATATTAATGTTTGTTGATGTTTGCTAAATTTATAACAAAAAATAGAATTGGTTAGGACGATGCTAAAAAAAACAACAAAAAAGGAATGGGTCCATGAATGGCAATTTGTATCAGTCATTTTCAGATAAGATGACTCAACTGAATCACTCTTAGAAGGATTGTTCTCTGAATTGATTCTCCACTAGCTGGACTGAGTGTTTCTTAATTATTTACACTCTCTCTAATTTTCCTATTGAGCCAAGGCAGAGAGTTTCTGGCCATAGGAATTGTTGAGAGATGTTTCATGTGCAAAGTATGCAAGTTCATATAAGTTCAAAACCTCAGGCCTTCAATCCATTAGCAAGAGGCTCTTTTCAGTCAGCTTCACAAGTGTGAAGTATGCTGGTGTGTTTTGTGTTACAAGAACTGGTTTGGAATCTGTGACTGGCTTCCAAGCGAAACCAAGAATACTTCTATCGAATGTCCCAAAGGAAAAATATCCTTAAAAAAGAGAACTACAGAGACTGAATATGAATCAAAGCATCATATTTTCACCATTTTTGTTTGTTTATTTTTTTCTGTCTTGTGGTTTTTTCCCTTTTGGTCTGATTTTTCTTGCACAACATGACAAATATGGAAATATTTTTTCAAGAATTGCACAAATTTAACATGTCAGATTGCTTGCTGTTTTGGACGGGGGAACATAAGAGAGGGAGGGAGGAAAATTTGGCACATAAAGTCTTACCAAAATGAACGTTGGAAACTCTCTTTACATGTATTTGGAAAAATAAAAAATAAAGTATTATTCACATTTTGTTAAGTTATTCAGGATTCCAAGACTCAGCATCCATCTCAGCCTGAAAAGGTCTCAAGTCCTGCCCATGGGCTGACAGTTTTCACCTACAGTTCAAGCTATGAAAGAAAAGACATGGTTCATTTTTGTGATCATGGCCGTGACCGTTACCTGAACCTAGAATTATCCGGCATTGCTTTGTGAGACTGAACTGATGGAATGGATTCTCCTTTACTAGAAGCCTTGGAAAGGCAGCAGGCCCTCACAAAGCACTACTGGTTTGGAGAATACCACTGACCTGTTATGAAAGCACCACTGAAATGATACCAGAACCCACTTCTTTTTTTTTTTTTTTTTTTTTAACAGACCCATGATTTCATCAGTTTAAGGGGCTCCTGGTAAGGACCTTCTTCTTCCACTGTAGATCAGCATCTTTTCTGTAACTGAGAGTGTTAAAGAGTTTCTTGAGATACTAAGAGATTGGATGATTTGCCGAGGTTCACAGAGTCCAGCATGTGTCATAGGAGGTTCTTGTATCTAGGTCTTCTTGTTACCAATTTTATCCAGTCACAATGCAGCATTAACCCTCAGGACCCATTACAGGAGGCAGTAGCCAAACTGTTATCTGAGAATTAACATGAAATATTGGATTAAATATTGAATTTAGCATCAGAAAGTCCTGGGCTTAATTCATTCCCCTAATAATTTTTTTCTTCACTGATAACTTCTTCTATAAAATGGACACATCTCACCCCTAAGCAATGAGACTCAAATAGCATATATATATATATGTGTGTGTGTGTGTGTGTGTGTGTGTGTGTGTGTATATGTGTGTGTGTGTGTATGTATATATAGAGATATAGATAGATAGATAGATATGTAAAACACTTAATAAACTTTCAAGCTCTAAATTATTATCTGAAAATTACAAAGGAGTAGATCTTTTATAATTTGACCTGATTATATGGGAAGCTATCTTTAAAGTTAAAAAAAAAAGTTTGGAGGCAGAAGGCTCCATTCTATCACTCTCTCTCGCCAGCTATGTGATATCAAGCTAGTCCGTTCACCTTAGTCTTCATTTCTGATTCTGTAAATGAAAATTTTCAGAGGCACTTTTTCATTCTCTTTCATTGTCTTTCCCATTCTCTCAAAACTTAATGGGCCATTGATTGCTCTAGAGCCTCAACTGAAACCTTGACCTCAGGCTTAGCTTTTAGTTTCCTGCTTTAAATTGGCTTTATGACTGCCATCTGAAGTATACAAGGTCACAGAAATATCACAATGGGGAAACCTGTTCCTTAGAGAGGTGACCTGATGGAAAATACCCTAATTGTTTGACCATGTAGTCTTTGGCTTTTCATAGTTCTTGCCTCTCCATTTGAAGTCATTTGATCCTCACTATGCCCCTGGAAGAAGGTTGGGAAGATAGGTATACATTCTTCATTCTCTCATTGAATTTTGTGTGCAAAATTTTAAGCCTGCTTGGAATATATTATTCCGGCCATTTAATAGATGCAAAAGTAGAATTCTTTCATTCTCTAGATAGATACACTGTCCACTTACATCCCCTAAATAGATTCATTAAAGAAGTAACTCTGTGTATGTGCATTCTTATCCTTAGCAAATTTAGAGGTCTGCCACCATCTTTGAGCTACCATCTTTAGAAAGAGGGAATGGATCCTTATTCTTATTACTAGTATAACAATACTAAATAGTAGAAGGAAAATGAGATCCATTGCCTTTGTCAACCTATATACTTATTGAAAATCCCAGACTCCTCCTTGAAAATAATAATCTTTTTAATAATAATATTCCCCAGGTGATGCTGAATGGCGTGGAGAAACAGAATTCCACAGCCTGTTGAAAACAAAAGTAGAACATTTTTCAAAGAGCAATAGAGAGACTTAGAGCTGGCGTGAGCGAGCTGTAACAAGATTTACACCAGAGATGCAGTGTGAAACTTGCCATCAGACAAAAAGACAGGCCGAACATGTAACGAAAACAAGTTTTAATCACTGGCCATCTTGTGTGCTCCTCTGATATCTACCCAGGTCCATGGAACTCAGTAAAAGGGAGGACTGTGTGGTTGCCTGCTGTGTGGATGCCCACATGACATGGCCAATACTGAATTAATAGATATGGCTGCATCTCAGTCTGCACTGTTTCAGCAAGTCTCTGCACCAATGAAATCACATGTAGAGCTCCATTGAGGTACAAAATAAATAAATGTAACTGTCATTTGGATCATTATTGATCATGAATATCTTATATTTGTATAAGTCCTTAACAATTTACCAACCCATAAAAATGTATTATATTATGTGATCCTCCAAACAATCTTATAAGATGGCACAATAGGCAATACTACCCGCATTTACTGATAAACAGAACCAGAGAAGTAATATTATTTCCCTGAGATCTCACAGCTAGTAAATGTCAGAGCCAATAGTTAAACCCTTCTTCTGTCTTCAAACTTGTCAGTAAGACTGAAAAAACACTGGCCCTAGAGCTAAGATAACTGGCTTGGATGGCTACAATGCTTAACTCGTGATGTGACATTCCCCTGGCTTTGTTTCAGTCTATCAAATGAGGATAATCAAATTTGGGTCTTGAGTGTCATCATGAGAGAAATACATTGTAATGTTTGAATTGTTATAAAAATAAAATATTATTTTTACTGGGCTTCATTGACCTCTTGATTCCTGCTTTCTACTTTTTTCTAATTTCTAAAATTTTATTTTCCTCCAATTACATGTTAAAACAATTTTAAAACTTTTTTTTTTCAAAAACTATCCTCCACTTTTGACCAAATCTAGAGGGGATGGATAGGAATGCTTTAAAAAAAAAAAAAAAAAAAAAAAAAAGATATCTCCATTAACTTGAACAAGATTACACCAGTGTTGTTTAATGAATAGCTTGTTGTCCTTTGCAATCTTCTCCATCTTTGTATTGTTTGCTTTGTGTCACTTATCTCTAATTATCTGAGCTAATATTCTTATTAATTCAACTATGACTTAGTTGGTTAAGGGGAGAAGTAGTTTCAATGCCCATTAACCTAGCTAAAGAGCTGAGGAAATCTTAAATACCCCAAGGGAACAGAAAGGGAATGCGGATCACTACCAGAGATTTGCCCCACCCCCAGTTACTTTGAATGGAAGGTGTCTAATATAAAGTAGAGAAAGGAAAGTGAGTGGATTGGGAGGAAAGTTGTCTGCTTTCAATTTAAGGAGTTTCTTTACAAAGCCAGAATATGATAGATTTTGTTGCTGTTCAATTGTTTCAGCCATGTCTGATTCTTCATGAAGCCATTTAGGATTTTTTTTTGGTAAAGATACTGAAGTAGTTTACCATTTTCTTTTCCAATCCATTTTACAGATGAGGAAACTAACAATATTAAGTGACTTGTCCAATGTCATGAAGCTAGTAGCAGGGGCCATAATTGAATTCAAGTCTTCCTAACTTCAGACCCATAACTCTGTACATGGTACCATCTTGCTGCTCAATGATAGCTACCTTCCCCAAACTAATTAAACTTGATTATCTGTTTTGGAGATTGATATAGACACAAATAATATTGCATAAAGGATTGCTAAAAATAATAAAGTAGTTTTTATTTTTGTATTGCTAGAGCCTAGCCTAGTAGATAAAAGGTAAGTGATAAATGCTTTTTGATTGAATGAGGAACTAAAGAACTGAATCAGGTTTTTATCATTACTGTCAATCAAGGACAAGAACTTTAGAAGATAATCCCAAATTTGTAAACAATTTAGAACAAATATAGAGTTGGAAAAAGAAATTTGAATTCTAGACCACAGTTTAAAATTTGGGAATGGTGGGCTCTTGTTCAGGAATGGAAGAGGAGCTGTTTTTGTTGTTGTTTTAAAAAAGCATCTGCCTAAAGAACTGTAAATATAATTATAAGGGTTCTCAATTATATGGTTTAACTGATTATTAATGATTTGGACAAAAGAATAAGTAGCATACTCATGAAATTTGCACATGACATCAAGCTGAGAAAGATCTCCAATGCACCGGAAGAGAATGAGGATCCAGGAAGCTCTTGATGGACAAGAGCACTGGTCTGTATCTAATAAGATGAAATGTGATAGATAAGTGTAAAATCTTACATTTAGGTTCCAAAAATCATCTTCACATGTACAGGGTGGGAAAACCTTTTTTAGACAACAATTTGGCTGGAAAATATGTGTGGGTTTCAATGGACAGCAAGCTCAACTTGAGTCAGCAGAATGGTATGTAGCCAAAATAATTTAATCTAAGCTTGTCCTAGGGGAAGCATGGCTTCCAGGAATAAGAAGTTGTTAGTCTAGCAGTACTCTGCCCTGGTCATCCCATCTGGAGTATTGTATTTAGTTCTAAATTTCACAGTTAAAAAGAATACTGATAAGCTGGAGAGGTGGATAACAACCCAATAGTGAAAGGCTTTCAATTTGAAAGAATTAATGATGTTTAGCCTGGAGAAGGGAAGACTTTTGGAGAGACATAATAACTGTGCTCAACTATTTGAAAGATTGTCAAGTAGAACTGCTTAGTTTCATTCTATTGGTCTTCAAGAGACAGAACCAGGAATAATTGAGGGAAATCACAAAGAGGCAAATTCATATTTGATGTCCGAGAAGATTTCCTAACCATAAGAAGTGCCCAAGAGTAAAATAAGTCTTGAGTTATGGTGGGTTACTCCTGTTGAAATCTTCTAGCAGAGGCTGATGCATTATAATAGGGACTTTGTTCAGCTATATGTTGAACTGGACAGCCACTGAGGTCCTTACCCTCTCAACTCTATAATTCTTTGGAAAAAGAAAGAGGAACTAAGAGACAGAAAAAGAAGGAGAGAAAAGAAGAAGGAAAGGGAAGGGAGAGAGGGAAAGGAAAGGGAAAAGAAGAGAAGAGAAGAGAGAAGAAGAGAAGAGAGGAGAAGCGAAAAGAAGAGAGGAGAAGAGAAGAGAAGAGAGGAGAAGAGAGGAGAAGAGAGAAGAAGAGAAGAGAGGAGAGGAGAGGAGAGGAGGGGAGAGGAGGGGAGAGGAGGAGAAAAGATTGGTAACAAGCTAAATATCACAGATAGTAACCAACATTTAGGAAGAATAGCAATAGAGCAGTACAGAAATTCCGAGAAAACAAAAATCCAAGAGATTTGTCAGCAATAAAACTCATCTCAAACATCTATTTATAAATTCACACATACTGGTTAACAAGCAAGATGAACTAGATTATTGTTCTTGTTGTTACTATTACTACTACTATTACCACCACTACCACTACCACCACCATTACTATCCCTTTTATCTATTCTGTTCCTTTTGAACTTAATATCTTGACACAAAAAGGCTAACATGTGTCATAGATATCACTGAAACTTGACTGGAGGGACTAATGATGACTATATGGCTGTGAATGTCATTATCAAAATAAACTACAGACCACCCAGACAGAAATAAGACATAGGTGAGGAATTTACAATATATTTCATCTTGCATGATCTTTACGGCTATTCATTGGAGTGTTATAGTACTAATTATTATTTTACAGAAACAGTTATTATCACATAATGATAATTATTACATAAGTTTGATAAGTGGATAGAAAGCTAACCTCAGAGTCCGGAAGATCTGGATTCAAGTCCCACGTCTGACACATTCTGGCTAGGTCACACTTGGCGAATCAATAAATTCTCAGTGCTTTAAATCAAAGCTTCTTAAACTGTAAGTTATGATCCCATGACTGAATGTGGGAGTCATGAAATTATAATTTATTATCAGTAAATGTTTGATTCATATACATATTTTATACAACCACATACCTAAGGTCATGGAAAAAGTTTCTTGGGTAAAAGGGGGTCATGAGTGGAAAAAGTTTAAGAAGCCCTGTTACGGACAACAACTCTATAAAATGGTTCTAAGCTACATTGGTAGAAGGATTCCTCATCTGGAACTTTCGTATACCAAAGAAACCATAGGTTCAATCTCTATCCCTAATCACCTCTTAACATTTAGTTTTATCCCATTTTACCAAAAAAAAAAAAGAAACCAAGGTTTAGGAAAGGAAGTGACTAGCCCAGATTTATATTGGTAGTAAGTGATGGAGCCAGAATTCACACTTGGGTTTGCTGTCTCTCAGTACATAAAGTTCTTCACTAAATCTCTACCAAATATATTTCCACAGTGACTATATGAAATAGATTACTAGGGGGATTTTCAGTTAATAGCTTTGAGCAATATCCTGGACAGAGCTGACCTGGGAGTTGGAAAGTTAAAGCTTTAGACTCTTTTCCACCAATGATTAGCTGTGTGACTTGGTCAAATGAGAGTTTTTGTTTTCTCTATCCCATATCTAAAAAGAAATCTAATAACACTAAATGATCTCTCCAGCTTCTGAGAAGCCTAATGTTACATATCTTATGTTCTAAGGGCCTTCCCTATTCTGAGATTACATAGTCTATGTCCAAAGGGTCTCGCTAGTTCTAACAATTTATATTTCTGTGATTCTAATCCTCCTCTCAATATCTTCTTTAATGCCTTATTATGGCAAAAGTTAAGCCTGACTTCTTCTGAAAGGATAATGAAGCACACTTTGTCAAGTCATCCCAGGCTGGAAGTTCTCTGAGGATGGATCAGGGAAGGATAACTTTTCTGGCATCTGAGAATCCTCCTAAGTTAGTAGCTCCCCAGATTGGACACAGGAGAATAAATTTGGGGGTTATCACATCTTTCTATGACTTATTAAGTTTAATCGGGTAGCAATTTGTATGAGTGGATGGAATAGCCACAATGATGAGGGGATTGAAGGACTGAAGTAGGAGCCTAAAAATATTCTCAATGTAATTCCCTCTTCTTATCTTCCCTCACTTAAAATCTTCCATTCAGCCTTTAAAACCCTTCACAGTCTGGACGATCCCAATTATTCCAGTCTTCTTATTGTATTATGTTCTACTCATTTTATGATCTAACCTCACCAGCCCATTTGCAGTTCTTCACTAGGTACCTAACACCTACTAAGCACTTCATAAATACTTGCTGACTGACTCTCTCCTTCCCCTGTCTCTGTTACATCTTAGGCCATTTCCTATGGGAAATGAGCTTAAAAGTACAGAGGAGACTTCCATCAATTCACATGTCTTCCTGACCATTTCCCTAATGCCCCCCCCCTCCAGATTTCAGAGCTTCTGCTCAAGCCTTCTGGGAAATCTACTATGAAGGTAGCAAGGAGGCCTGTGTACTCAAGCTTAAACACTTTAACACTGGGATAAGGGAGCACAAACTTTGTCAAGTTCTACCACTCTGGAAAGTCATTGAGTTTGGGGTCAGAGACAAACTGTATGGTTTGTTTTTTTTTTTTGGTCTAAAGACCATCCTATCTAAACTGGGGGTTTTCTGCCTGGTTGGCCATAGGATAATAATAACTTCTCCTCCTGGGATAAGTTTAGGTTCTGAGAAGTGGGCGAGGGAATGAAAGTAAGGATAATGATCTGTGTCTAAAATGTATAGAGAGAGGGAAGGAAAGGGAGAGAATTTGGAACTCAAAATTTTCAAAAATAAATGTTAAAAGTTGTTTTTACATGCAAGTAGGAGTAAAAAAAAATAAAACATTCAAAATAAAATGTATGGGGATCAATCGCCATCAACAATTATTAAGCTTCTGTTATATGCCGAGTACTAAGCTAAGTTCTAGAGACACAAAGACAACAATAAAATAGTTCTTGCTCTCAGTGAGCTTACATTCTACTAGGAAAATACAGTATGTTCATAGATAAGTCAAAATGGGATGTTTTTAAAAATGATTTTGAGGAGCAGCTAGATGGTGCAGTGGATAAAGTGACATCCTTGAAGTCAGGAGGATCTGAGTTCAAATCTGGCTTCAAGTCACTTAATACTTCCTAACTGTGTGACCCTGGACAAGTCACTTAACCCCAATTGCCTCAGCAAAAAAGATATTTTGGGATATCAGGAATTAATAGTTAGAAAATTTAGCCCATGTCTCTTGAAATACATCACCCTTAAGACAACCTTTGAAGGGAGCAAATGGCCCCCAAAGGTAGAGATGAAGAGGAAGAGCATTCTAGGTTCAAAGAACAGTCTAGAGAAGCCTGGAATGGAATGAGGAATGAAATGAAAGAAGGAGATCGAATGTTGCATTCAGGGAACAGCCAGCAGGCCAGTCTGGCAAGAGTATAGAGTGTGTGAGGGAGAATAATGTGCAAGCAGCTTGGAAAGACAGATGGAATGAGACTATTGTGAAGAATTATAAATGGCAAACAGGAGATTATACTTCATCCTAAAGGCAATAGAGAATCATGGAAATGTATTAGACAAGAAATAGAAATGGCTAGAACTTTCCTATAGGAATATCTTTTTATACCTATGTATTGGGGATAGATTGGAGGTAGGAAGACCAATCAAGAAGCTATTTTAATAATTCAGGAAATATGTAAGAAAAGTCTGGATTAGGTTGACTGTGAAGAAGAGGGGAAAGATAAAAGAGATCTAGAAAAGATAGAGTGGAAAAGACTTGGAAATTGATTAGTTATGTAAAGACTTCAGTTGATTTAGAATTTGGGTGACAAAAAGAAGAATTTTAATGACCTCAACATAAATGGAGAAATTAAGTGACTGGAGTTGACTTCAGGGAGGATGTGAGTTCTGTTTGGACAAATTGAATTTAAGATGAATAAGGTGAAGACTGAAGTGGGTATTATGTTCCAGAGACAGGCGGGTATAGGAAATAGAAATCAACAGAGTGATAAAATCCAAATATGTAGTTTTGGGGGTCATCTGCATTGAAATGATAGTTGAATGAATGGAAACTAATTAATTCACCAAAAGGAAAGTGAGTGGAGAAAAGAGAAAATCTTCATTTCTGGAAGATTGGGGGAGAAAGAGTAGAACACGAAGGAGGACCTCACAAAAGAATCTCAGGAAGATTGGTATCACATGTAGGAACAAAACCACCTCATAAAGGTGAAATAAAAATCCAGGGATAAAATAGTAGCCAAAGTGCAGGGTTAATAAATAATATCATTGTAGAGTTTTCCCCTACCCCTAATCCTTCATTCTGAGAGTTTCTTGGGACTGGACGCCCTCATAACTTGGTCCTTCCTTTTCCAGTCTTCTTATACTTTGTTCCCCTCCACATACTCTGTGATCCAGTGACACTGGCCTCCTTGCTATTCCTCAAACACAACACTGCATTTTTCATCTCCTATACTGGCAATGTTCTTCCTGCTCACCCCTGATTCCTGGTTTCCCTGGATTCTTTCAAGACTCAGCTCAAATCCCACCTTCTTCAAGAACCACTCAAGAACCTCAAGAACACAGCATAGGTGTGAATTGAATATGAAGAGACAATATTTTTTAATGATGAGAGGAATGGACTGGGAGAAAGAGAAAAGGAGAAGCAGAATGGTGCAAATTATCTGTCATAAAAAGATGGGAGAAAAAGTTTTTACAGTGGATGGGGAGAAGAGGGGGAATGGGTGAACCTTATTCTCATCAGAATTCCTCATAGAGGAAATAACAGACATACTAAATATGGATATAGAAATTTATCTTACACTGGAGGAAAATAGGAGGGGAAATGATATATGGGAAGGGGGGAGAATGATAAAAGAAAAGACATTGGGAGAGGGAGTGGTCAGTAGCAAAACACTGGGATAAGGTGAAAGGAGAGAGAATAAATGGGAGGGGGAATACAATTAGTAATAGTAATTGAAAAAGAATTTTGAAGCAAGTTTCTCTGAGAAGGCCTCATTTCTCAAACATAGAGGGAACTGAGTCAAATTTATAAAAAATAAGAGCCATGCCCTAATTGATAAATGATCAAGATATATGATCTCTGCCCAAAGGGCTCTGAGTTCATACATATCCTTTGACCTAACAACATCACTGCTAGGCATGAATACCAAAAGATATTTTTTTTAAAGGAAATGACCCATGTACATAAATTGTTCATAGCAACTCTCAGGGAGAAAAAATTGGAAAGAGAGGGGATGCCCATCAACTGAGGAATGACTTAATAAAGTGTGGTATGTGAATTAAAAAAAAATCACTCTCCCAAAATACACAGATAGTAATCATAACTGTGAATGGGATGAACTCTCCCATAAAATGGAAACAGATAGTAGAGTGGATTTAAAAGCATAATCCTATCATATGTTGTTTTCAAGAAACTTATCTGAAATAAAGATGCACATAGAGTTAAAGAAAAGAGCCGGATCAGAATTTATTATGCTTCAAAAAATCAGGTAAAATGTAAAAAAAAAAAAAAAAAAAAAAAAAAAGTCAGGGTTAAAAATCCTGATCTCAGACAAAGCAAAAGCAAAAATAGATCTTATTAAAAGAGATCAGGAAAAAACTACATCTTATTCAAATATATTACATACAATGAAGTAATATCAGTACTAAACTTTTATGTACCAAGTGATATAACTCCAAGAGTAGTAGTTAATTGAATTATAGGAAGAAATAAACAGAAAAACTATGCTAGTGGGAGACCTCATTCTCCCACCCTCAGAACTAGATAAATCTAAGTAATATATAAACAAGAAAAAAGTGAAGGAGGTGAATAAAATTTTTTTAAAGTTATATATGATAGACCTCAGGACAAAAAAATGAGAGTAAAAAGGAATATACTTTTTTCTCAATATACGAGGCACACAAAAATTGACCGCATATTAGGGCATAAATACCTCACACTCAAATACAGAAAGACAGAAATATTAAATGCATCCTTTTCAGATTATGATGCAATAAAAATTACGTGTAATAAAGGGACATGGAAAGACAGACCAAAAATTACTTGGAAACTAAATAATCCAATCCTAAAGAATGAGGGAGTCAAACAACAAATCATAGAAACAGTCAATTAATTCATCAAAGAAAATTACGATAATGAGACAACATATCAAAACTTATATGATACAGTCAAAGCTAAAATTCTTAGAGGAAATTTTATATTTCTAAATGTTTATATGGATAAAATAGAAAAGAGAAGATCAATGAATTGGGGCTTGCAACTAAAAAAGCTAGAAAAAGAACAAATTAAAAACTCCCAACTAAATACCAAATAAAATTCTGAAAATCAAAGGAGAGATTAATAAAACGAAAGTAAGAAATCTATTGAACTAATAAATAAAACTAAGATCTGGTTTTATGGAGGAAAAGCAATAAAAATCAATAAGTCTTTAGTTAATTGGATTTAAAAAGAAAGACGAAAACCAAATTACCAGCATCAAAAATGAAAAAGGTCAATTCATGACCAATGAAGAGGAAATTAAAACAATAATTAGGAGTTACTTTGCCCAACTGTATGCCAATAAATCTGACAATCTAAGTGAAAGGGATAAATATTTACAAAAATATAAATTGCCCAGATTAACAGAAAAGGAAATAAAATACTTAAATAGCCCCATTTTATAAAAAGAAATTGAACAAGCCATCAATGAACTCCCTAAGAAAAAATCTTCAGGACCAGATGGATTTACAAGTGAATTCTGCCAAAGATTTAAAGAACAATTAATTCCAATACTATATAAACTAATTGAAAAAATAGGGGAAGAATTCCAAATTATTTTTATGACACATATATAGTGCTGATATATGAACCAAGAAGAGTCAAAACAGAAAGAAAATTACAGACCAAGCTTCTAATGAATATTGATGCAAAAATTTAAAATAAAATATTAGGAAAGAGATTATAGCAATTTATCACCAGAATAATATACTATGACCAGGAGGGATTTATACCCACCTAGTTATACATAATAGATTTATAGCTTCATGTGCAATCATCTTTTTTCCCTTATATTACTATGTTATGGAACTGCCTATTTTATTTCTTAAATTCAAAATAAAAAAATTTAAAATTTGCAAAAATAAGCATTATTTTAATCTCCTCCCCCAAAAGACATTGTCTTAAAATGCTTGCTGGGTCCCTGAGCACCAGGGATAGCTCTACTTCAAGACACAAAAGGTAATGATCTCCCTGTGTTAAGATTTAGACCCTATTATGGAAGCTTAGAAAGTTTACACTCTAAACTGAGTAGACCCAGATGTTTGGTCACCAAGCTTGGCCAACAGCCTCTGGTTGTTTACTGGGGCCCAAGAGAGGTAGCGGTTGAGGCAGTTGCCCTGTGAAATCAGCCCCCAGGGATGCCCTGAGCCAACTGTTAACAACTCACTTCTCTATTTGCAAACAACACAGAGAGATTGGAAAGAAGGAGTCAGAATTTTTCACTCCCTACCCCCAACCTGAACTCATGAAACTGTGAAGCACAAACTGAATAACTCTCATTTCACTATATTATAATGAGGATTACCCTGTTGAAATGTGGATTGAAATAGATTGACAGGAAGGTCCCTGTCAGCTCAGAATTTCTAAATTTCTGTGGCTACTTAGGCTCACAAGGGGAAATCTGCCTTGCCCCCCAAATCATTCAGATAGAGGAATAAAGATATGAATCACCATCTTCATCTTCTGATTCTAAAGCTGGAGCTATTCTTGTATGCAAAGCTCTACATTGGTCCATGCTATATATTTTTCTTCATATTTGACAAATGAGGGAACAATCCCAGAGTTCCTTGATTAGGTAAATGCCCTGTTTATTAAATGTATTTTTAAGGAATCATGGAATGTCAGTTAGAAGGGATCTCAATGGTCATCTAGTCCAATCGGTACCCCTAAAGAATTCCTTCTACAACATAACCCATAAGTGGCCAGCCATATTCTGCCCAAAGGCATTCATTTTTGGCCAGGGTTGGGAGTGGGGGGATTTACTCTTTCTCAAGCAGTTATTTGACATTAGACTATTGTCCAGTTCCCTCAGTTCTGAGAACATTCAGAGGTTTTGTTGTTCTTTAAGCTCTCCTCCTCACTGTGACACTCAATACCCATGTAACATTCCACATAAGGCAAGCTCTAATCATTAGGACATTTTTCCTGACATCAAGCCTAAATCTGCCTCTTTGTAACTTCCAACCTTGCTTAGTTCTTCCCTCTAGAGCCAAAATAGAACAAGTCTCCACATGATAGCCCTTCAAAGATGTAAGGACAATAATCATATCTCGTCTGAGACTTCTCCAGGATAATCAGCCTCATTTCCTTCAATGCAAGATTCCATGCAAAATTCTGGTGTTAAAGGTGAAGTGATATGGATGAAGCATTTGTGATGAGGTTATAAAGGCCCCAAAGGGTTTTGGGAAAATATAAGTAGGATCCAGTAGTCCAAAACTTCCACTAGAAAGATGGGAAACTCTCAAAAATGAAATTCTAAGAACAACCAAAAAATCAGATAATGGAAGAAAGTAAAAGCTACTCAAAGGAACCAGTGTGGGTGCACAGGGATGTCAGCTCACAAACTTAGATTTTGAGAAAGATGAAAGCAAGTGTAAGTAAAACAAGATAAAAGGCTAAGAGTGTCATCACCTTTAAAACTAGCGTCAAGAGCTCTATATCACTGAATAAGTTAAGTGACAAGGAAGAAGGACAATAAAAAGATTTATTTTGCTTTGCTTTTGGTTATATTGAAGAGAATTGATGGGAGAAAGGGCTAGAATTGCTCTTCGGGGATTATTAGACCATAAAAATGGATGATGATAAAAAAGCTGAACACCTCCCTGGTGAGGCTGTATGATCCAATGAAAAGAATTGGCCCGGGAGAGCCAGTTCAAATCCTTCCATGATGTTTATTACTCTTCAGAAACCGGGGGGGAAATCCCTTGAGTCCCCTAGACCCTCAGTTCCTTGTTTATAAGGAGAGGAAGTTAGAATAAGTAGCCTCTCAAGGCTCTTTTCACTTCATCAAGAACTGCTCAACTTTTCTGTGCTCTTTTCCATGTCAAAGAGATTCTATGATCCTTTTGTTAACCTCAGAGGGAAGAATCAGGAGCAAAACGTGAAAGTAGCAAAGAGGGTAATTTAATGTAAATATTTGGAGGACCCTCCTGACAATTAAATCTGCAAATTAATGGGAAACTCTGCAAGGGGGGGTTCCCACTTATTAAAGGCTTTTGGGCAGATATTAGGTGACATTAATCAATGATTTTAAAGAACTGATTCTTCTTTAGATGTGGATTGAACTAGGAGAAGGAAAGTCATTTAGTGTCTCAACCTTATCTCCTCAACTGTAAAATGGGCATAATAGTAGTACCTATCTCACAAGGCTGTTGTGAAGATCAAATAGATTGGGAGGAGAGGTGTCTGTGAATTTAAGTAGGACAAATTACATCTTGATTTTCACCAACTTCTAACTCAAATACAATATTTCCTTCTGTTGTGGTTTTAAAAATTATTAGACTGGGGCAGCTGGATGGCACAGTGGATAGAGCTACAGCCCTAGAGTCAGGAGAACCTGAGTTCAATTCCAGCTTTAGACCCTTAACACTTCCTAGCTGTGTGACCTTGGGCAGGTCATTTAACCCCAATTGCCTTGCAAAAAAACAAAAGAAAACAAAAATCATTATTCCAAGAATGGGTCCATAGGCTTTGCCAGACTGTTAAAGGACTTCCCATCACAAAGAAAGGTTAAGAATCTTTGACTAGACTGATTCAGAAAAATTAAAGTTTCTTCCTGTGCCTAAAATATAAAGATTCTGTGGCTCTACAAATTTTCATTTTGGTCATTGTGTGACATTAGTCTGTTTTTCACTTTCCTTATTCCGACGACATTTGGGGACTCTCGTATTCTATAAATTTTAATTCTGACACTGTTACTCAAAACTCATGAAATCTGGGGCAAGCCACTAGGTCTTGCAGGCCCTCAGCTTTGACATAACAATAATGATAATGCTGAACATTTCTATAGTGCTTTATGGTTTACAAAATGCCGTTTCATATTATCTACAACAACCTGTGAAATAAGTATTTTATTTTCAATTTTTAACATTTGGGAAACTGAGGCTGGGAGAGATTAAATGACTTGACCAGAGTCACACAACTAGTAAGTATCTGAGGCAGGATTTGAATGTAGGTCTTTGTGACTCTAAGCCAGGGCTTTTTAAACTTTTTTCCATTCTCAACCCTTTTTTTGCCTGAGATATATAGACATTTAAATAGGTGTACAAATCAACGTTCACTGATCATAAATCATCATTTCATGATGATGAGACCCCATATGGAATCATGAACCACAGTTTAAGAAGCTGGACTCTAAGTCACCATACTATCCAGTTGTATACCCCTTTCATTTCTAACATCTTATATTTTATATTCTATGATCCCTAATGGTTCAATATTATATGTTCTAAAATCCTATTCCCAGATGTAACATTTTGTTTTCTATTTTTTAAGGTTCCTTTCAGCTCTAGCTCCCATAAAACAGAACCACATACTCCTTCCCCCATACCCTTTCCCCCCTTTTGTTATTTCCTTTTCTTCCTTAAGAATAGAACTCTTTGGAACCTTTCAAAATGTTTGTGTATAAAGACTAGGGGAAGAATGACATATATGGGACAAAGAAGAGAGAACAATGATTTGAACTTTAAATAATCTAGTTTATTTCAGGGAAACAACAGGAAGAAGAAAACCAATCAAGTTCTCCAGGGGTGTTGGGGTGTAGGGCTTGATTGAATTTTTTAATGGAATCAGCTCAGTCAGAGCAGGCAAAAACCAGGTACTGTTTGGATGGGGTTCAATACCAATGACCCGGGTTAAGAAAGTTATTTCCTATCTATGCTTATTCTTGCTCAGCACTCCCTTCCTTTTTTCCTCCCAGTGGCCCCAGAAGAGCCTGTAGCCCTCTTCCTCAGAGAGACCTTTAGCCATGGGATTCCAGTGACTAAAACCTTGGCTGCCATCTCATAAGGTCTCCTGCTTTCACCACCCAATTGTCCTGGGGACCAGAACATGGGTCATGTTATACGTTGGAACAGGAACAACAAATGAGAGGTTTCCCTGCTATCATTTCCCCTGATCTACCCCATCCCCCAGGCTCCCTTGTTCCTACTTACCTTGGATATATAAGGCTGCAAGGTAGTTCCCACAACATCCAGCTTGGCCTGATGTCCAATAAGAAAAATCCGACGACTCCCATCAACTCACCAAAATGTATTTTTCCAACACTATAAATCAGATGGGAAAAGACAGGTCAGGTGCAGAAAACATGAAATTTGAGTTTCACAGTGGGGCAGCTAGATGGTCCAGTGGCTAGAGCACTAGTCCTGAAGTCAGGAGGACCTGAGTTCAGATATGATCTCATTTAACATTTCCTAGCTGTGTGACCCTGGGCAAGTCACTTAACCTCAATTGCCTTACAAAATTAAGAAAAGAAAAGAAATCGATTTTCACGTATGCAATACAGGAAAGCTAACAATCTCCCTGGAACACCAGAGCATTATGGGTCAAAAAGTGCTATCCTAAAGAGACAAATATTGACAGGAATTCCACTGGGAGACAAAGGCTTCCTTCTCTCATTTGTGCCCCTCACCCATATTAAGGGTACATCTTTAGGGGTCCTCAAAGCCGAGTGAATGTGTGAAACGAGGTAGTAAGTGGGACTCTTTCAATAGAGCCAGGTAAAAAAGCTCCATAACCAAAGTTAGTCTCTGTTCTCTTCTTACCCACTCCTTGAGTCTGGCTCCAGCTCTGGCTCTGGTTCATTTGGTAGTTAGTGTGGGAGCTGTGGATAGAGACCAGATGGCCCTGATAGAAGCATCTGCAGATTTTCTGTGGAGATAGAAATGAGAGAGGAGGAAAGAAGCATGAATGGGAAATCCCTCTTGTTCTTATATTCTGAGGCTTCCATGGATTTGGTATAGCAGATTTCAGAAAGATGAAAAAAGGAATAGAAAGTGGAGGAGAAGGAAGAAAATGAGAAAAATGTACTATGTATAAAGCTTTATGGTCTACAAAATGTTTTGAATAAAGTATTTGATGAATAAGATTTTCATAGCAATCCTAAGGTAATAATAACTCCCATTCCAACTGTTCTTTTAAATTATTTTTTTCTGAAACTGGTGCCAATTTAGCTCCATCAACAGTTTATTAGTGTGCTGCTCTCTCACAGCCCTTCCAACATGTCTCATTTTTCTCTAACTTTATCAGTCTCATAGGTGAGGTAAAACGATAGAGTTGCATTTCTCTTTCAAACAGAGAGGTATCAAACTAAATGTACAGAATAAGAAATATATTTTTGGACCTGGCCACTGTGAGAATTTATTTTGTCTGACAGAATGTTTGTTATAAGGGGTTTGTAGGATTTTCCCCCACTGGTGCAGGGAGTAAGAAAAAAGAAAAAAAAGTTTATTAATTGAAAAAATATAATTAAAAAACTAAATAAGATCATTTTCTAGCTACGTAGTATGGGCAAAGTACCTAATAATTCAGTCTCATCATCATGAAATATGTATACCGATACTCATGATATTTACCTCACAAAATTGTTTCAAGTGAAATTATTTATGTACAGCACTTTGCACCCTTTAAAGTACTACAAAATGCAACTTATGGTCATTATCATTTCCTCAAAACAACCCTGAGAGAGAAGTGGTGTTGTTCTCATTTTTGGAAACAGGAAATTAACTCAAAGCAATAAAGTGATTTGTTCAAGTTCATACAACTAATAAATGGCAGCTACCGGTTTTAAACTTAGATTAGCCTTCAGTCCAGGTCACTCTCTACTCTCTGCTAATGATCAGGTCCATTTCTGTAAACTTAATGCTATTATTTCAGCAATAAATCTTCGAGTGGTAATGTGAAAAGAATGTGGGGTGGAAGTCTGGAAACCTGGCTTTTAGCCACATATCTAATACTATCTATGTTATCTTATGTCAGTAAAAATCCTCTTTAAATATTGGTTGCTTTTGCCTGCAAATTGAGAAAGTTCGACTAGATTATCTTTAAAGTCACTTCCAGCTTCGACATTTTCTATTATTATGATTCTAATAATATGGTCCAAAACATGCCTCCCCCTTTTCTCCTACCTCACCACTCTTTTTCTAACCGCTGCCTTGACTTCATCATGGGAAATGAATATTTAAAAAATATTAATGGATATATTCCTTCTTCTTCCCACTCCCAATACATTTGTCCCCATTTTGTTTTAACTCACTTGAGTTTTTTTTTTAAGTCCCCCCCCCCATTGGGGTTAAGTGACTTGCCCAGAGTCACACCGCTAGGAAGTGTTAAGTGTCTGAGACCAGATTCGAACTCCGATCCTCCTGAATTCAGGGCTGGTGCTCTATCCACTGCGCCACCTAGCTGCCCCCTCTGGCTTCTTAACAATAAGGAATTGGCAGGTCTCACACCCTAGGCTACCCAACATATGGATGACATTCTCTTCCTTTGGGCAAAAATTGTCATCACCCTCAGCAACTTCAACCTCTTTCCCTTCATCATCCTTTTCCTTATTCCCTATTGTCAAATTATCCTCTTCCTTTGGAGTCTCTAGCTTCTGAAACAGGGTCTTTTCTCCATCTGATTTCTCTAGTTCAAGAGCCATATTTTCTGGGAATGGGAAATGGAAAAAAAAATATTGGCAAAGTAAAAGGCCGTGGTGCTAGATTCAATCATCAATTTGTTATGTAACCATAAGCAAGTCATTTCCCCTCTGGGTCTCATTCCTTTCATAGCCAACATCATTGTTTTATTAAAATGCCCCCCCCCCCAATTCAGTACTATACTTCTCCAAGAACATTCTGCCTTGAAGACCATGGACAGTTCCTAAATCTTAATAACTCGGTCACAATCTCATCTAATAGGGGATCTTTGGATCTCAACCTATTAATGACTTGATCCCTGGGATTGTTGTTCCCGATAAAGGGATTCTGTCCTTTTAATAGGAGTCCAGAGTCTGAGATCTGTTTGGTACAATAGAAAGGATATTTTCCTAAGAATTACAAAGACTTGAATTTGAGTCCCAGATCTGTCATTGAATAGTTGTTTTATCTTGGACAAGCCATTTTCCTTCCCAAGATCTTAACTTCCTTAAATACAAATTGAAAAAGATTAGACTGTCTGAGATACGATATCTCTTCTGACACTCTATGTTCTAAGTTCCTTCTCAGCAGTGACACTCTATCTTATGTTCTGAAGTTTCTCCCACCTAGATATCTGACCAGATTTGGTCTGACTAAAATCTAATTCAGGGGAGCTATGGTCCAAAGCATATAGGAAAAAAGAGAGAGACAAAGAGAAGAGGATAAGGTCTGGGATCTAGGGAATGGGAAGATACTCACTCAGACGAGGAGAAGACATTGTGCCCAACGGGAGAAATGGTAAGATAAAAAGTAGTTTCATCTGTAACAATAGAAAAAACAGTTTACTCCTTTTCCCACTAGGTTTCTTTTCCAGAACCACAGGTCTACAGTGAGCTACCTACAGGCAGAAAATAAACACAAAGCTCTTAACTGAAGGGCAAAACTTATAAAAAGGGAAGAAATGTATTAAGGAGTAGAGAAAGGAAAAGGCATTGAAGGTAAGGAGAAGGACGAATGAAAAGAATCCTCAGTCCCAGCTCCTATTTTCCAAGCACATAAGAAGCACTTTCCTGAGTGATGTGTATAATGGGCAATGTTTCAGTCTTCCCCTATTGGGTTTTGGAGACTAATAATGGAGGCCACAAAAGAAGGGAAATAGGGGGAAAAATGATGGTGGCAAACCTAGTAATTCAGTAAGAAGCTCAGATATGGGATTTCAAAGCTTATAAAGACTGTTACCCCTCCCTTCAAAACTCAGGAAGCAATATGTATCCAGCCACATCGTCCTGATCTGCTTCCCACTGTCATAACTAAGGGGAGTTCCAAGGGTCACATATAGTTTATAATTCAAAACAAGATAAAGCCATAAGTAAAAGAAAATAGATGAGAAATGTAGGCACTAGAATTAAAATTAATATTTGGTGGGGGGTTTTTGAGGCTAGAATTTGCTATTTATTGGTGTGTGACTTTGAGCAATATGAGCTCTCTGGACTTCCGTTTCCTCTTCTGTAAGATTGGGATGATCTAGTCTTGTCCAGTGGCCACATGACAACACACATGAAAGGCCATATCCATTTTTCTATTGTAATCAGTTTGGTTCCAACCTCTAAAAACACCTGGAAGGGCTTAAAGAATCCAGTGAGGGGGGGGGGGTGAAGGGAAGGGAGAAAAAAAAAAATTGGAATACAAGGTTTTACAAGAGAGAATGTTGAAAATTATCTATGAGGGGCAGCTAGGTGGTGGAGTGGATAGAGCACCAGCCTTGAATTCAGGAGGACCCGAGTTCAAATCTGGTCTCAGACACTTAACACTTCCTAGCTGTGTGACCCTGGGCAAGTCACTTAACACCAGCCTCAAAAAAAAAAAAAAAAAAAAAAAATCTGATCCAGAGACAGCTAGTTGGTGCAGTGGATAGAGCACCAGCTCTGAATTCAGGAGGAACCAAGTTCAAATCTGAGCTCAGATACTTCCTAGCTGTGTGACCTTGGGCAAGTCACTTAATCCCAGCCTCAGGGGAAAAAAAGGAAAAGAAAAAAGAAAATTATCTATGAATATGTTTTAAAAAATAAAAAAGTTTTAATGATAATAATAATAATAATAATAATAGAGTCCAATGATGAACCAATAAGTAATTACAAAGAATCAAGAACTTTACAATGTATTCCTTATTTAAGCCAAAGAGCAGTGACTAGGATTTCCTCCTCAGAGAACATTTAAAAACTCAGCAGTTCCTTAAAGAAAGAAAAACACTGGTTTTGAGAAAATCCAGTGCTAGTCTTTGGACTTCATTTGCCTCAAGCAAGAAGAAACTCACCTCTTCAGGAAAGCAGGGAGGAAGACCTTATCTTCATTATTTCTGTAAGTCTGCAAGCTCTTGATGGGGTCTTATAGAGGGATCTTGGAGGAAGTAGCCAATCAAAAAAGATTGCCTCAATCTCTAAGGGAGAAAGATGACCTGATAATGACTGACTTTCTACATTTCTTCTCCAGGGCTGCCCATCACCCAACTGATGCCCTCGATCTCTTGCCACTTGCCCACTCCAAGAATGATAGAGATTGCTTTGGAATTTCCCTATGTATACACTTGGTATTCACAACATCCCCATGAAGTATGTAAATATAATAAGTAGCCTCATTTTACCTGTGAGAACTCTGAGGTACAAAAAGATAAAATGATAGAAAGTCTGATACAAAAAGAGTCAGATTTGGGCTCTAAAAACCTCAGTCAGATTTTCAATCCTATCTCTTACTATTGTCCTGACATTGATCATATCATTAAACCTTTGTGGTCCTAAATTACCTTATCTGTAAAATGATAGGGTTGACTTAGATTATCCTCAAAGATCCCTTTAAAGTTCTAAAATATATCATCCTATAACTTTACTAGGATTGTACAGCTAGGGAGTGAGAATTTTGTTGCTTAACCATCTTTCAGTTATGTCATACTCTTCATGATCTTATTTGGGATTTTCATGGCATGCTATTTCCTTCTCCAGCTAATTTGACAGATGAGGAAACTGATGCAAATAAGATTAAGAGACTTGTCCAGGGTCACACAACAGGATGAATCTTCTTCACTACAGGCCAGGCGTTATATCTATTCTGCCCCCCAAATGCCCTAGGAGTACCAAAATTGGGATTCAAACATATCCATAGTGAGCTCCCTACAAGCAGAAATAAACACAAAGCTCTGTAGCTTTGTCTGTAGACATGGCGAGGAAGACCTGAATTCCAATTCACCTTCAGACACTTAACACTTCCTAACTGTGTGACTCTGGGCAAGTCACTTAACCCCAATTGCCCCCCCACACACACACACAGAATAGAAAATATAGATGGATTAGACATGAAAGACAAGTAGAGAACAGTCCTTGGCTTAAGGAATAGCATGAAAATGGTAAATAAATCAGAATGTACATGGTTCATATAATCTACATAAGGAGCCAGTCCTGATTGAAATCAAGAGGTTATTGCACCTAAGGAAGCAATGGGAAATCAAAGTTAATAGGACTGAGTGGACCAATATTTTTGAGAACCTTGAAAGAAAGGAAGAGAACTTTGGACTTGTCTTGGCTACAAATACTAATGTGTGACCAAAGGCAAGTCATTTCATTTCTTTCAACCTCAGTTTCTCCATCTGAAAAATAGAAATGAGAATACTTGCCCTACCTATCTCATAAACGTGTGGTTAGGAAAATACTTTGTGTGAATCATGAAGAGTTATACAAAATTCTAGCTGATAAAGATTGTGGTGATGATAATGGTGACAATACAGTATAAAATGGTGGTTCCGATCCAGGGATGAGAAGTGTGGGAAGATTTCTTTGACATAAAATGAGATTTAGAATAATTTTTAAGGAATCTCTATCAATAATGGATAGCAGAACACAAGAATCTTAGCATTGTAAAACAGAACATAGGAATTTCAGCGTTAGGGACCACAGAATGGGGAGAGTGATGTTTAGAATGTAGTGTTATAGGTGTCAGAAAGTGAGAAGCCACCTCAGAATAGTTTTAGAGGACAGAAGGGATTTTAAATTCTAAAAATGGCCATGAGTGATTACCAGATCATTGAACCTGGAAGGAAAAAAAACTGGAAGAGAGGACCATAAAAATTTGTCTTGTACAACCTAGGCCACCTAGGTATACACACTCAAGCCATAAAACCCATAAAACTCAAAACTGGAGCAAAATCCAAAAATAAGGCAGATTTGGGAAAATACTAATCTAGCAAAGGGAAATTGGCGGGGAGGTTGTGACGTGAATCTTTCTGTGTAATTGGAAGAGGTCCCTCTCACCCCAATTTTCCTGCCTTCCTGAGTGATTCCATCATTTTTCCCTCCGTAGCTCTAAAAAGAAGGGATTTTTCCTTAGTCAGAAAACAGTTAAAACCAGAAGTAAGAACCCAGTTCTTGCAACCTTTGTCTCTGACTGTTACGTTAGGCTAGTGTTCTGTGGGTGGGAGATAAACTGTTGGTAGGGGCCCATGGTCTTCGTGGAGAGCTAGCTTCTAAGGAGATAGCAACCTTTACTGTTGCTAAGCAAAAATGTCCCCCTATATGCTTTTGCTGAACTCACAGACTTCCCTATTTAGCTGCCCAACTGGATTTGATTGTGTATTCCATAATGGTGATTTGCAAAGTACTTTACAAATATTATCTCATCCCATCCTCATTATAGCCTTATGTGATAGTTCTGATATTGTCCCTATTTTATAGATGAGAAAACTGAAGGTATGAAGATACATAACTTGCAGGGTCCTACAGCTAACCAAGTATTTATTTGAGTTAGGAAGTGATCTTTCAGACTCGTAATACAGCATTATATCCATTGCAACACCTAGGTGAATCACCTTAGTAATTCACTTTCCAAACAACTGTCCTCTGGTCAGGAACCTTCAGGGACTCCCTATTATGTTTAAAATAAAATTCTTTAGTTTGGCTTTTTTTTAAAGTTTAAAATCTCACATATATTTATTTTTGCACATGATATGCATATAAACCAAGACACGATCAATCTCTTCAACAGTGTTTCTTTAGATCTGTAATTAAAGAGACCACTTTGGAAGCATGTGGTGGTGACATTTATTTTGTGTTAGGTGTGCGTGGTAAGTTGTGTGGGTGTGATGTGGGCTACACATATGTACATACATATACATATGTCATCATTATATTGACAATTCTTTACAAGCCAAACCTGGCCCTTCTCCAGAGTTTCCTCTGACTTTTATCCAATCTCATTTCTTGAAATACATTCATGAAAGCTCACTCACTAAAGAATGGGACAATTTTGCTTCTTCTGTGCAAGGAACCTCTTGGTTCAGAAAGTCTTGTGGAAATACATGGGCAGGAGACACCATAGTATGGACCCTACAATGGCAGAATGAATGCTTGATATTTCAATTTCATCATATTAGGACTCCATCCGACTTTTGAAATCTCATTGTTCATTACTTCATTTCATGTGTTTTCTGTTCTAGTTGAATTGGCCTAATTACTGTTCCCCAAACTCAACATCCTATCTCCTTTTGCCTAGGCTGTTGCTCATGCCTGAAATGCCCTCTCTCACACTAGAGACAGAGAGGTAGAGATACACATAAGAAACAGAGATCAAAAGGGAGGGCATTCCAGGGATGGGGAAAGGCGGCGCTTGTTTAATGGCTGGTTACATGGAAAATAGAGTGATTGGGGCAGCTAAATCGCTCAGTGCATAGAGAATTCAGGAGGACCTGAATTCAAATTTGACCTCAGACACTTAACACTTCCTAATTGTGACTCTGGGCAAGTCACTTAACCCCAATTGCTTCAGCAAAAATAAAAAAGGAAAAAGAAAAAGAAAGAAAGAAAATAGAGTGGCTGTATGAAACACTGTGTGAAAATTAATTTGGATGTTTGTGGCAGCCCTTTTTGTAGTGGCTAGAAACTGGAAAATGAATGGATGTCCATCAATTGGAGAATGGTTGGGTAAATTATGGTATATGAAAGTTATGGAATATTATTGTTCTGTAAGAAATGACCAGCAGGATGATTTCAGAGAGGCTTGGAGAGACTTACATCAACTGATGCTGAGTGAAATGAACAGAACCAGAAGATCGCTGTACACTTCAATACTGTATGAAGATGTATTCTGATGGAAGTGGAAATCTTCGACATAAGAGAAGATCTAACTCACTTCCAGTTGATCAATGGTGGGCAGAAATCAGCTACACCCAGAGAAGGAACACTGGGAAGTGAATGCAAACTGTTAGCACTACTGTCTATCTAACCAGGTTACTTATACCTTCGGAATCCAATACTTAACGTGCAACAAGAAAATTGGATTTACACACAGATATTGTATCTGGGTTATACTGTAACACATGTAAAATGTATGGGATTGCCCTTCATCTAGGGGAGGGAGTAGAGGGAGGGAGGGGAAAATTTGGAAAAATGAATACAAGGGATAAGGTTATTAAAAAAAATTACTCATGCATATGTACTATCAAAAAAAAATTTTTATAATTATAAAATTAATTTAAAAAAAATGTGTGCTGAGGAGAAACAGAAGTATCTGGAAGAGAATGTGACAAAAAGTGCCTTTGTCTAAGATCATTAATGTTGGCCATGCTGCACTCCAACTAGAATATTTTTTTTTACTGTAGGCCCAGATGAAGTATATTCATGAACCATCAGGAAAAGGATGAAGGCTCCTCTGGCAGCAGGAAAGATTCACACTGATTTTGAAGAGGGATTCCTTATGTCTGAAGTAAAAAAAAAAAAAAAAAAAAAGGTCCAGAAAATACTGTCAAGACTGCTGGGAAATACAAACAACAAGGTAGAAATTACATGCTTGAAGAGGGAGAGAATATCTTCTTTAAATTTAATATTCCTCAAAAATCTAAAAAGAAATGAATTTCAATATATTGCTCATTGCTCAGAAATAAACCTGTTTCAAAGAAAAAAAAAAAAGGATGAACAGGCTGACTTCAGAAAAGCCTGGAAAGACTTACAAGAACTGATGTTGAGTGAAGTGAGGAGCAGAACCAGGAGAATATTGTACACAGTAATAGCAATATTACATGATGACCAATTGTGACAGACTTGGCTCTCCTCAGCAATGCAGTGATTCAAGACAATTCCAATAGACTTGGGTTGGAAACTGCCATCTGCAACCAGAGAGAGAAGTATGGAGACTGAATGTGGATCAAAGCATATTTTTGCTTTTTTTGTTTGTTTTTTTTCCTTGTGGCTTTTTCTCCAAATGCTCTAATTTTTTTTTTGTCATAACGACAAATATGGAAATATGTTTAAAAGGATTGCACATCAGCAAGATAATTGAATAAATATGTATGCATATATTAGATTTAACATATATTTCTACCATGTTTAACATATATTGGACTACTTGCCATCTGGGGAGGGGGTGGGGACAAGGGAAGAAAAATTGGAACACAAGGTTTTGTAAGGGCTAATGTTGAAGAATTATCCATGTATATGTTTTGAAAAATAAAAAGCTTTAACAAAGAAAAAAAAGAAGGGGATTGCACATGTGTAACCTATATCAGATTGCATGCTGTCTTGGGGAGGGGGTAAGTGAGGCAAGAAATAAAAAAACTGGAATACAAAATCTTACAAAAATGAAGGTTGAAAACTATTTTTACATGTTTTTGGAAAAATAAAATACTATTGAGAAAATAAAAAATAAATTCTTTATATAAAAATCATATGTATTTCTCTATTTAGGTATATATGTGTACACATATGTACATATGCATATATATGTGTGTACACACACACACACACACACACACACACATATATATATATATATATATATATATATATATATATATATATATATATATATATATATATATATATATATGCATTGCCTAACCATGGGCAATTAAAATTAGTTAACTTAAAAAAAAAGAAATGATGAGCAGGCTGATTTCAGAAAAACCTAGAAAGACTTACACAAACTAATGCTGAATGAAGTAAACAGAACCAGGAAAACATACACAGTAACAGCAAGATTATGTGATGATCAATTATGATAGACTTAGATCTCAGCAACACAATGATCCAAGCTAAGTACAAAGGACTCATGAAGGACATGCTATCTATCCACATCCCAACAAAAAAACTGATTGATTCCGAATGCAAAGCAAAGCATTTTTTCACTTACTTTATTTTTTTTCATGTTTTTCTCCTTTAATATTTTTTTACAACTGTGGCAAATATGGAAATATAGTTCACATGATAGCCTATGTATAACCTACATTAAATTGCCTTCCATTATAGCAAGAGGGGAGGGAAGGAGGAAAGGGAGAAAAAAATTGGAGCTCAAAATCTTGTAAAAATGAATGCTGATTTTGTTTTCTTTCTCATTTTTTTTCATTTTTGATCTGATTTTTCTTGTGTAACATAATATTTGTAGAAATATGTATAGAATTGAACATATTTAATATATATTGGATTACTTACCATCTAGGGGAGGGAAAAAATTTAGAACACAAGATTTTGTAAGGGTGAACGCTGGAAATTATTCATGATTATATTTAGAAAATAAAAAGCTTTAATTTAAAAAAATGAATGCTGAAAATTTTCAATATTTAACTGGGGGGAAAAGAAAATATTATTTAAAAAAAATCAATTTGACTGGTTTATAGAGTAAGTAAAGGGCCATAGGATAGCTACATGGTTCAGGAACCCTCATTTAAGTTCAAGTCCGGCTTCACACAATTCCAACTGTGTGATCAGAGGTGAGTCACTCAACCCTATTTACCTCAGTTTCCTCATCTGTCAAATGAGCTAGAGAAGGAATTGGCAAATCACTTTAATATCCCTTGCCAAGAAAACATCAAATGGGTCACAGAGTCAAACTTGTCTGAAAAAGATTTTTCCACAAAAAAGGGCTGTGATACATTTTGGGACTGCAAAGTAGGTGAGGCTCAAGTGGTTAATGGGTTTAAATATCAAACAGAAGAGTTTAGATTTCCTCAGAGAGATAATACGCAGCCACTGACATTGGAGCATAATAAGCAGGTGAGTGATAACAGTCAGACCTTCACTTTAGGAAAATCCCTTTGACAGCTGTGTGGAGGGTGGATTGAAGATGGAACAGATTTGAGGCAGACAGACTAATTAGGAAGCTATGCAATAATTCAAGTGAGAGAGAATGAGCACTTGAATTAGGATGTTGTGTGGGTAGAGAGAAAGGGAAGTGTGAGGGGCAGTCAGGGAAAACTTCATGGAGGAGGTCTAACCAGAGCCATCACTGCTTCATTGCAACTGCCATGCTATTCTGTATGCTCTTACCTGTGTACTTTATTTTTCTTTAGTTATAGAAATTATAATTATCTCCATACATGTCTCTACTTTCTATTCTAGTGTAAGCTTGAGAAGTGTTTTACCTCCATATCCCCAGTGGTAGCAGAGCCTTGCCCAGCATAAGCACTTACGAATAATGCTCTTTTCCATAATTGCTTTAAGGTGGAAGTCTTTTTTCATCACAGTTCTATCGTGGTAAGGGATGCTGGTATTATTGTCTCCCTTGCACAAACCGGCATATATCACCTCTAAAGACCACTTTCCTTACCTCATTGTGGTATGAAAATAATCGTAGATCCTAGGAGATGAGTTCTGGAAGGTCCGCCAAGCTGGAAAAGCTTCAAGTTTGGACTTTATGTCTCCCAACCCAAAATGAACCTGGCTAAGTTCAAAGAGCTTCACAATCAGGCTGGCTGAAGAGTGATTTATTCCCATTCATATTATTACTTTCAGAAACTTGGTCAACTAGTTGTGCTTTAATTTGTTGGGACTGTCCTTGACCCCTTTTTGGTACTCCCAGTACTTTGTCTGGTATAGGTCTGATGTAGTAGGTATGTTTAATAAATTTAATATTATTCGTTGGTAACTAACATTAGTTCATAATTAACATGATTAACTATTTAATAATAATTTAAATAATCTAATTATTTTATGGATTAGTGATTAATAATTAATTGATTGTAAAATTATGGGATTGCCTGTCATCAAGAGGAGGGAGTAGAAGGAGGGAGGGGATAATTTGGAAAAATGAATACAAGGGATAATGTTATAAAAAATTACTCATGCATATATACTGTCAAAAAATTATAAATAAATAAAATTTAAAAAAATAATTAATTGATGATGGTTAATAATAATTTAATAATAATAGGCGTAAATTTAGCTGAATTTAACCAGGGTTAAACTAGGGTTCTTGAAGCTTTGAGGTACTGGTAAAGTAACTGAGGGACTTTCCCCAATGTACACTTCTTGATTTCCTCTTTCCTCTACCCAAGGATTTTTAACCTAGTGTCTGCATTTTTTTTTGTTTGAATGGCTTCATAATTATCCCAGTATGATCATTTCCTTTGTAATCCTATGGATGTTATGTTATGCATTATTCTACTCAGGAGTGCATGGGCTTTACCAGATTGCCAGGAGAATCTATGGCGCGCACACACACACACACACACACACACACACACACACACACACAAAAGCTTAAGAACCCCTGTTCTACATCACATTTCCTTTCAATAAGTGTCACTTGAATCCAATTTCGTTTAAATGAATTGAAATGATAGATGAAGAGGACAAGTTAGGAGCACTCCAATTAGAAAAATGGCATGGTTTCTCCTATAGCTAAGTGTCTCAGTGGATTTTGGAGTCAGGAATACTCATCTCCCTGATTTCAAATCTGGCCTCCGACATTTCCTAGCTGTCTGACGTTGGGAGTCACTTCACCCTGTTTGCCTCAGTTTCTTCATCTGTCAAATTAGCTGGAGAAGGAAATGGCAAACAGCTCCAGTATCTTTGCCAAAAAAACCCACAGTCATATGAAATTACTGAACAACCAAATTGGAAGAAAAACTTCCTGGCAACTAAAAGTACCCCAAAGGGAGATAAGTTGCCCAATTAATGGTGTTTCCCTTTATTGGAGGTCTTCAATCAAAAGTTGAAGGACTGCTTGTTGATATTGTAAAAAGGATTTTTCTCTAATTAATTCTAAATCACTCATTAGAAATGAGAGAAAGGCCCCAAGAGTTCTAAAAGTCATACAGTTAATATCAAAGCCAAACTTCAAACTCAACTATTTCCTACCCTGTGTGATATTTTCCACCAGTACATCTTGGTTTCCTCTGCAGAAAAATGAAATATGATAGGAGCTAGAAGGAACCTTAGAAGTCATCGAAGCCAAACCATTATACAGAAAAATTAAATTAGGCTGGAATTAGGTTAAGTGACTTGACCAAAGACATTCAGGCAAAAGGTAAGAGAGCTGAATTCTTTGATCTCCAAATCTAGGGCTCAACTACACTGGGGTTAGATAAACTTCTTTCTAGCTCTCAATCCACTGATTCTTCCGACTTGATCTTATTTGAAATCTCAGGATCTTCCTACTTGGCCATCTTACCTCAGGTTATCCATTTAGAAAGGGATGCTTAGGGTCTTGATCTTGAGAAAAGGATAGGCCTGAGGCCCACAGAGGTTGGATGAAGATACTATTTTTGACTCAGTGGAAGTTTGTGGAGAGTATTTGTCTTCAAAGTGTACTGGCTGTCTCAGCAGATGCCAGCTGAATAGTTTGGGAAATTGTAGAGCAGCTCATTAGAGAAATGACTTTTCAACTCTGCTGGTCTCAGAACAAAGATGGCTCTATGGCAATCTCCATGGAGCCATCTTTGTTCAGCTTCTGCCAGGCTCAAGTGGAGTGACTGAAGTTTGCCAGGCTAGAAGCTCCAGGAAATCAAAGCAGAGCATGGAAGTTGGGACATAGCTTGGTGGCAGTAAAAAAAAAATTAGTAAGCTAAGAGGCAAAGGCCCTAAGGTCTGTCATTAATTATCTCTGTAGCCATGGGTAAATCATTCAATCTCAATGAACCTTAGTTTTCTCATTTGCAAAAATAAATAAATAAATAAAATAAGTGGTGAACTATAAGACTCTTGAGGTCCTTTTTGGCTTTAGAACAAATATTTTGGGATCCCACCATATCACTTCTGGTTCTCTAATTTTTTATTTGTAAAAAGACGATTTTGAGAGATGACATCTTCTCGCTCTGAAGCTTTGACCTTCCCAGCCAACCTGGCCTATGTGCCATGTGGTCTATAGCTATGTTCTGTATCTCAGGTCTTGAAGTTCCAAATCCCAACCTTATTTTGTAACTATTTAATGCTATGATTTAATGCTCAAATGAGAGGGAGCATGTCCTGAGCCAGGCTCCCCTTTTTAGCATTGGGCTAAATCCATTAGGGTTCTAGGGAGACAAGAGAATGGAATGGCCTCCCTTTTGATCTCGGTTTCTTATGTGGCTTATAGGCCACATAAGAATAATATAAATTAAAATAAATATTATTTATGTGGCTTATAGGCTTCTTTTATTTTTCTCACTTCTCCCCACTACTAAAGGGACCCTTCTCCCTGAGTCAATACCATTGTGTTCTGGAACTTGGAATTAGAGGTCAAAACCAGACTAAAACACACTAGGGGTGCTAATCTAAGTCTCCAAAAATGGGGATAATTCTACTTCCTAATGTTGTTGTGAGAAAATAACAGACTATATCGATTGTGTCTATGTCTTTATATACAAATGTCTATATCCATTATGGTTCTACTTTCCCCAGAAAGTCTAACATGTTCTACAAACCCAAGCAAGTCACTTAATCTCTTTACTGTCTCTGGGGTCAAATAGAAGGTCCTCGATTTAGCATTTAAAAACCTCCACAATCTGGCTCTGGCCTCCCTTTCTACCTTACTGTGCATTGTTCCCCTTTCACACCCTCATCCTTTCAGCCACTGGTCTGCCAGCTCTTCCCTAGTCTTCCAATGTTAATATTCCACAATAGTCCCAGGTGTCTTTGCATGGGCGTCCCCTCCTCAAAATCTTCCTCTTAGAATTCCTTGTTTTGTTGTTCAGTTGTTTTCAGTTATATCTTACTTTTCATGATCCCATTTGGGGTTTTCTTGATTAAAAAAAAAACTACTGGACTCTTTAGCCATTTCATTTCCCAGGTCATTTGGCAGACGAGGAAACTGAGAAAAATAAGGAGACGTGTCACACAGCTACTAAGTTTCTGAGGTCAAATTTGAACTCAAGAAAATTAGTCCTGAATCCAGACCTGGTGCTTTGTGCACTACAACGCCACCTAGGGAGCCTCTTAAAATCCCTATTTTCCCTCAAAGTTCAGGGATAATGCAAATTCCAACTGCCTTTTGCTCTTGTGTCAAGCCTAGGTCTCCCAATCACAGAAAGACTAGAAATACGTGCGGTTACACATGGGTATGACCCGCCCCCCTACTTTTTGGCCTACGACCTGAGTCGGCGCATCCCTTCTTAAGCAATTCTGAGCCCAGACATTGACTTTAAACAGTGCCTACATCCAAATGATAACCCACTGAGACTCAGAACCCCCAAACTCCAGAGACCGGTCAGCCTCCGTCTCCCCATATCTGAGGTTATAAGTGTGATGTTATGTTATAAAAAGATGTTCATTTTATAGGTGTGTATTTATTATTCCAATGCCAAAACATTAAGTTACGATTAAAGATTAGTCCAACATCTGCCATGTCGTTCTATTCCGTGATCTCATTCGGTGGTGCTGGTTACAGACAGTAACAACTGGGCTCCCTGGTGGCCTTGAAGAATGAGTCAGTCTGAAGAGCTTTGACTGGGTGAAAGCCTATTGGACTGAAATTAAGTACTTACTCCTGGCAGGGAGCTCACTAACTCCCAAAGAGGTCCATTCCACTGCTGGACAGCTGGAATTGGTAGGCATTTCCTCCCACCCAATTAGCCACACACCAGTTAAGCCCACAAGCTCCCCTCCCTTAATTGCACTTAAGGGTGGGGCCCGGCTGCAGTGGATAGTTCCTTCCCCCATCCCACTCCCCACCGCATCTTAGATTTAAATCTCTTGGGACATTCTTAATGGTACCAAGCAGGTGGGAAGATGCAAGCCATGGCTGGGTGAAATAGATATTTGTGAAACTTTCACTTCCTCATTTTGAATGGCAGTTAGTCTTGTCTGTGGTTTTTTTCCTTCATCGGCTCATCTGGACCATCCCACGTACTCATTGGTACCTTCATTTCTGAATATAGAGATACTCGAGTGCCCTAGGCCTCCTCGCTCATCCTTTTTCTTTTTCCTTGGTCAGAGCCCTTACAGTTCTGGTTACCATTCCTCTGCCCTTCTCTTAAGCGTACCCATTGATTTTGTATGGTGGCAGTGAACACGGTGAGAAGTCCAAAAGGTCAATGAGGATGGTGGCAAGTGAACCAACACTGGAAAATATAAGGAATACCTCCTTATGAATCTGAGCTCTGCCACTTGTCATGGTGGTGACTTTGGGTTCCTGATCCTCAGTTTCTTCACCTGCTAAATCAAGCAACTGTCCTCTATACTCTCATCTTGTCACAGCCTTTTGGTCTCTTCCCTGCTGGTTACAAACACAAGCAAGTCTCCCCCATCCTGAAAAACCCTCTCTAGACCTTATTCCCAACCTTATCATTCCATAGCTCTCCTCTTTCTTCATACTCTTAAAAAAATCTGTCAACATCCATTACCTCTACTTCCTTCCTTCTCTCTCCCATCTTACCCCTTTGTAATTTGGCTTTTGATTTCATCATTTAACTGAAAACCATTCTCTCCAAGCAACTAGTGAGTTTTAATTGCCAAACCTAATGGCCTTTTCTCACTCCTCATCCTCCTCTCCCTCAATGTAGCATCTGACATTGCTGACCTTTCCCTCCTCCTGAACAAGCTCTGTTCTCTGGATTTTTATGACCCTTTTCTCTCTTAATTCTCCTCTTAGCTGACTACTCTTTCCCAGTCTCCTTTGCTGGTTCATCATGCATATCATGCCCTCTAGCTGTGGGTGTGTCCCAAGGCTTTATTCTTAGTCACATGTGTATATAATATATATGTATACATATATACATTATGTTTGTTATACATTATATTTGTGTGTATATATATATCCATATATATGTGTATACATTATGTATAGGAATATATATATATATACATCCATACACACACACACACACACACACACACACATATATATTTGTTATTTGTTCATCATTTTCCAAGAGGACCAGTGAGATCATGGAATAATGTCAAGACTTGCATACGAGCTGAATTTCAGTGAGGCAGAGTTGCCTAAAGTCATCAGCCTCATTCTCTTTTCTAGGATTACTTAAATATAGTGCCAAGGTAAAGATCAGGATGACTGGTGATGGCCCAGGTTATAGCGGATGGCCTTGTCATCTTTGATGTCCGAACAAGATCTAATTACTCCATAATTCCTGCTTCTACTGGCTTCATGACTTGTTGGAACAAATTGTTCTCCTCTGCCCATTCCAGTGGAGAGTCTTCACACATTTGGGGTAGACACCCTGTTTAACTCACTAATGGGTTTGAGGCCTGTCAGTTATCCTCAACCTTATTTCAGCCATCTGCTGAGACAATTTAGCAGGGTGTGGCTGCTGAGGATGCTACAGCTTCTTGGAATCACAGGTGAGAGTTGGGTGGCAGGTAGATACCAAAGATAGATGAGTTGCCCTAAAAAAAAAAGGGGGGGGGGAGTTGCAAGCCCTCCCACCAGAAATGCTAGTCCTCCCTGAACAAGAGGGAGGGAAAGAGAGAGAGGGGGAGAGTAAAGGGAGAAGAGGAAGAAAGAGAGGGAAAGTGTAGATATATCTATCTATATTTGTAGATAGAGACAGAAATAGAGAGAGACAGAGACAGAGAGAGATATATCAAAAGAGAGCAAGAGTGTGTGTATATGGAATTCATTGTTAAATTTTCAGCATGAGCTTTTATACAACAGAAGGTTAATGTTACAATTCAATGCTTGATTTATTGTTTTATTATTTTTTAAGACTTAATAAAATGATGGAGAAAATATTAATGCAGATTAAACTTAAAAGTCCATCATACATACATTTCTTTCTAGATTGTTAAATGTTCACCATTGCATGGATTCAGCCCTGGTTTCAGGGCTTATTGCTTAGTGCTTATTTCAAACTGGATGTTCTCTTGCCATCTCAGACTCAGCATGTCCAAATATGATCTCATTATCTCCCTCCCCTCACAAACTAATTTGGAAATTCCCTATTTCTGTGAAGGTACTTTCCAGTCACTCAGAGTCAAAACCTCATTGTCATCCTCAACTCCTAATTCCCTTGCCCTAAATATCTAATCAATTGCTAGCACATCTTCTCATTTCTACTCCCACAATATCTTTTACTTCCATCCCCTCTTTCTTTTCATAGTCTAATTTAAGCCCTTTCTTTTGATCTACTGAATGGTCTCCTAATTATTCTATCTCTATTGTCTCTTTCTCTCTAATCCATTCTCCATACAACTACCAAAAATGGTTCTGACCATGTTTCTTCCCTACTCAAACTCCAAAGGTTTTCTATTGCTTCTTAGATCTATTGTTTTTAATACTTTGTTTCATTTAAAAAAACCTTCATAATGTGGTCCCAACTTATATTTTCAACCATATTATATATTATTCTTATTTCCACACTATTTTTTTGTAGTTCAGTAATTTTTCAGTCTTGTCTGTGATCCTATTTGGGGTTTTCTTGGCAAAGATATTGGAGTCATTTGTCATTTTCTTCTTCAGTTCATTTGACAAATGAGGAAACTGAGGCAAATAGGGTTAAGTGACTTGTCCAGGCTTATACACTTAATGTCTGCAGCTACAACTAAACCCAGGTCTTCTTGACTTCTATCCACCGTACCACCTAGTTGCAATGTTATAGACCAGCTAAATTGGGCTTCCTGCTGCCCTTCATTATCTTCACCTAAAAACCAAATTGAATGGGCTAAATGGTCAAGATCTCTTCAAGCTCTAAAATCAACAAAGCTCTAAGCTCTCCCTCCCCCATCCCCTTGCAGTGCCCATTCATTGTCCCCGTGACAGTGATCCTGCTACTCTGAGATCTTACAAAAATCCCAATACTCATTGATGAAAAATGGCAGTATGACTAACAGTTACTCAAATGTCACACTCTGTCCCTGATCTATCAAAGGAATGGGTTCTCTTCTCCAATTTCCCTAGAACTTTTTTTCTCCCAGCATCATCCCCTGTGTGTAAATGTATCACTACTCAGAAAGGGCGAGCTCCTTGCAGACAGGAATTGTGTCATCTTTATCTTCAGGGTCCAACATAGGAAATCAAATGTACTAACTACTTTGGAAACATTTGTGTGTCCTACATAATGCAAAAAATGACTGGAATGAGGACAAAGAAAAGTATAAGCCAGAGGCAGCTAGGTGGCTCACTAGATAGAGCACCAGCCCTGAAGTCAGGAGTATCTGAGTTCAAATCTGGTCTCAGATACTTAACACTTTCTATTTCTAACTGTGTGACCTTGGGCAAGTCACTTAACCCCAATTGCCTCAGCAAAAAAGAAAAGAAAAGTATAAGACTGGAGGCTGCACTTCAGGAGTTTCCAGCCTTACTGGGGTGGACAGGAATGAATTGGGCAGCTTCCCCTCACTGGGAGTCTTCTTGAAGAGCCAGGATGACCACTTGAGCATATATCATCTGCAGCATCTGGAGTCAGAGGGCCTGGATTGGACTTGGCTCTATTACTTTGTCCTGGCATAAATTTTACCGAGTCCCCTGCTCTGTAAAATGAGGCAGCTGGTCTAGAAACTAATGCCCTAGCCAATCTTACATTCTTCAACTCTTCCTCAGCTGAGCTTTGGCCACTTGCCTAGGGGCTGAGGCTTGGAGAACTCGTTAAGAGACCTTCAGCAAACTGACAAATCTAAGATAAAGTTAAACAAGGTAAACAAGAGCTGCAGTGAAATATAATGGATAGAATCTGTTTTAGAATTAGCCAGACGTACATTCAAATCCTGCTTATGGCATGATGGCTGTGTGATCCTAGGAAAATAACCTCTCATTGGCCAGAGATACTTCTCTAAGTCTATAACCTTTCTAGGAGACTCCAAACTGAATAGATAGAGGGAATTTCCTCGACTAGAATTACCTACTCAACAGAATCCCATCTAATATATATATATTTTTAAAGAGGCACAGGGAGCTGTCAAATCTAAGTACACTTTCCCTCTAATCCAATCATGCAGCGGCCATTCGTTTTGATGAGAGTCAATGCTTTTGCACTTCAGAGCCATCATCTCTAGGAAAAACTGCCTTGTCATCATTCTTCAATCTGCCGTCATATCAGCTTCTAAGTGACTGATGTGGGCTGTTTGTTATTGCTGTCTCCATCCAATCAGCATCCACCAGCCAAAGGGGTTGAATTGCATTTCAGGTGTCGCTGAAGTAAGGGAACGGTTACAGTTTTTAAAAATCTGACCAGCCTGCGTAGATGCCCAACTGGAACCAGGATAGGTCAACCAGGGTCTTGCCTCAGGGTACCAGTTTTATGGCAGAAACTATGCTCATAGTCATTCAGCAAGTTAAAAAGCTGAGCTTAGCAGCTTCCTTCTTGCTCTATTCCTCAGCTTCCAACCGTTGGCTTCCCAGAAACCACCTCATGCTATCCCAGGGGCTCCTCCCTCCCCCTCTCCTGTCTTTAAAAGACAAGATGAGGTCCTGTTTGATATCACTTGCCCGAGGTAGAACATGGCTAATTATGGGACTGTTCCTTAATCGAAATGCTACAGGAGCTGTAAATTAGGAGGGAGAGAGTCACAGAGAGGAAGGAAGACAGGGCACCTCTCCAATGTGTCTGCTAAAAAGAAAATTCCCCATTTTATATTTTTGTAGCACATTTGGGGGTTAGAACTGGGAACGACTTTAGATATCATCAAGTTTAGCTCGCTTACTTTTAAAGAGAAATAAACAGGTTTAGGGAGAATAAACAGTATTATTTGGCTAAGCAGTGGTATTTGGGCAGCTGGGTGGTACAGCAGATAAAGAACTACATCTCTAGTCAAGAAGAATCATCATCATTTCAGATTTGGCTTGAGACATTTACTAATTATGTGATCCATCGATTCAAATTGGCTTTACTAGTTCTATGATCCTGGGCAAGTCATTTAACCAGGTTTGTCTCAGTTTCCTCATCTGTCAAATGAGTTAGAAAAGGAAATGGCAAATGGCTCCAATATCTTTGCCAAGAAAACCCCAAATGGGACCATGAAGAAGAAAGGATATCATTAACATCACAAAATAACAAAATCAAGAATTCAAACTCGGCTCCTGTCTCCCTACCAGTATCCTTTGCGTGTTTCAATAATGTCTTCTGCTAGACAGGACCCAGGAAGGCCCTGAATGGAGGGGGAGGCTGGAAAGAAAAACTAAAGGACATAGCTCTGGGGCCTCTATTCACCCCACTTCCCAACCCCGTGACTTTCTCCCTTGCAGCAAAGATCTGGAAGAGTTCCATGAGACTTGCCACGCAGCAGCTCTAAGGGTGATGGAAGGCTGGGCAGCCCCCAGAGGGCACTGTGGGCCCACCGTTCTCTCTGCATCATTCAGGCTGCCAACTTCTGTCCTGAGTTCCCTGAGCCTTGAAACATATGGGCTCCAATCTTGAGCCACAAAAGTTCCAATGTCCAACCCATGTTTATAAAAAGGTCCTGGATGTCTTTTTTAGGATAAAGCCCTGGGTACATGAGGAAGAGTTTATAATCTCTCCCTCATCCAGCCTCTCTAGCCTTAATCCCTTTTTTTTTTTTTTTTGGGAGGGGGAAATCATAGACCCTTTTGGCAGTTAGTGAAAACTAATGACTTCATCCTAGAATAATACCTTTAAATCATTGAAGTAAATGCTAAATTTCAGCTAGAGATTAGTAAAAATGAAGATATTTTTATCCATCTAAGTACCCCCTTGAAATCTATCCAAAGACCCCGTAAGGACATCTATGGATACCAAGCAAAGAGTCTCTGGTTTAGAGAATGAGAAAGAATTGTTTCCTTGTAAGAAGTTCCAGTTGACTCTCCATGTTTTTCCTCCCTCCTCCCTCCACAGGCCATCTGACAGCTCTATCTTACCCCAAACTCTCATGGGTCTCAGAGCCCAGCATCCCTAAATAGTAGGTACTTAATAACTGATTAAAATTCAAATAGTACGTTCAAATTTGCAAAATCTTTCCCCATCCCACCTGTGAGGGAGATAATATATTCATCATCTCCATTGCATAAATGAGAAAAAAAATTTTTCACATCTTCTCTCATCAGTACCCCTGAACTCTCCTTATTCCCTCTCTGAGGGCATCCCCTCCCACTGTACAAAACAGAGATACTTCTTTGTGAGTTAACTCTTCTTTTCCCAATATATTCTACGCTATTTATATTTTATACTCCTTTGATCTGGTCTTCTCAACCCCATCATTGAACTGAAACCACTTTCTCCAAAGTTACCAAAGCTATCTTCACTGCCAACGCTAATGGTTTTTTCTTGGTCTACCTCACTCCAATAATAAACTAGCCATTATATAACACTTTAAGCTTTTCAAAGTACTTTGAAAGCATAGATCCTCCCCCAAAAGTCTTAGTGAAGTTTTTTTTTTTGTTTTTTTTTCCCCCTGAGACAATTGGGGTTAAGTGACTTGTACAGCTAGGAATTGTAAATTATCTGAGACCAGATTTGAACTCAGGTCCTCCTGACTTCAAGGCCAGTGCACTACCTAGCTGCCTCTCTCAGTGGAGTTTTAATTTTTAAAATAAAACTATTCCACTATGACTTTTGGGATCCCCTGTATGATCTCATTTGATTCTCCCAAAAACTCTTTAGAGACAGGTGCTACAATATCGGTATCTTAAATTTCAAGATCAATTATTAAACTATAATTATAAAATGTTATTTGCCCAATGACACAGCTGTTAAATATCTGAGAGCACATGTGATCTCAGGTCGTGCAGACTCCAAGTTAGGGTCTATACTGTGACAGGTAAGTTGGCTACCTCCTCTTCCCAAGTGTTCTCTCCTCCCTGATGTTTCATGGTTCTCTTACCTGTCTGATTGTTCCTTCTTCATCATTATTGCTGGATCATTATCCAAGTAGCACCACTTTGTAGCCACAAGAGAGACTCCCTTTTTTCTCTACACCCATTCTTGGGGAATCTTTATCAGCTGCCATGAGTTTAATCATCTCCAGCCAGGTGACTTCTAGATCTATGTATACAGCTTCTCAACTCTAATGCTACATTATTATCCTCTGCTTTGATGTCTCATTAGCATCCAAAACATGTTGCTGTCCAATCATTTTCAGTCATATCTTGACTCTGTGACCCTATTTGAGGTTTTCTTGGCAAAGATACTGGAGTGGATTTTACTGGTTCATTTTACAGATGAAGAAACTGAGGTAAACAGAGTTAAATGACTTATCCAAGCTGCTGTCTAAGATCAGAATCAAACTCAGGAAAATGTATCTTCCTAACTCTTATCCACTGCACCAGCTAGCTGTCCTAAGTCCAAAATAGAACTTATCCCATTCCCTCTTCCCAAAACTTTTCTCTTCCATACTTCTTTTTTTTCCATCAAAGGGACCATTATTCATTCTAACATCTGAACATAATCTCAATCAACCTCAGCTTTTCCCTATTCCTAACTCTTCTCTTTTTGGCCTTCATTACCTCTTCCCCATTCATTGCTTTGCTCTCCGTTTTTGGTTTTTTGTGAGGCAATTGAGTTAAGTGACTTACCCAGGATTACATAACTAGTATTTAGTATGTGAGGCTGAATTTGAACTCAGGTCCTCCTGACTTCTATCCACTGCACTATCTAGCTGTCCCTTTATTTCCACTTCTAATGCTTTAGTTTGAGTCTCTCCCATATGCAATTCACCCTCCACACATCTTGCAAAATCATCTTCCTAACTGAAAATTGAGTGGCTGCCCATCAGTTGGAGAATGGCTGAATAAGCTATGATATATGAATGTTATAGAATATTATTTTTCTATAATAAATGACCAGCAGGTTGATTTCATAGATACCTGGAGAGACTTACATGAATTGATGCTAAGGGAAGTGAGTAGAACCAAGAGAACATTATACACAACAACAGCAAGATTATACGATGATCATTTCTGATTGAGGTGGCTCTTTTAACAATGAGTTGATTCAGACCAATTCTGATATTCTTGTGATGGAGAAAGCCGTCTATAACCAGAGAGAAGACTGTGGGCACTGAATGTGGTTCACAAACTAGAATTTTCACCTTTTTTGTTGTTTGCTTTTTTTCTATCATTTTTTTTCCTTTTGAACTGGTTTTTCTTCTGCAGCATGATAAAGGTGAAATTCATTTAAAAGAATTAGGGCAGCTAGGTGGTGCTAGGAAGTATTAAGTGTCTGAGGCCAGATTTGAACTCAGATCCTCCAGATTTCAGGCTGGTGTCTATCCATTGCACCACCTAACTGCCCAATTGCCTCAGGGAAAAAAAAAAGAATTGCATATATTTAATCTATATTGTATTACTTACTGTCCAGAGGAGGGGAGAGGTGGGGAGAGAGGGAGAAAAATTTGAACACAAGGTTTTGCAAGGATGGATGTTGAAAACTATTTTTGCATGCATTTTGAAAAATAAAATGCTGTATACATAGCATATGTGACACATATGTGCATTGTATAGAACCATAAATATATAGGTATATTTATGTGTGTATGGATATATAGAATCTGGCTTGGTTTTGTTAAAATTTCTAAAAGCACACATAGATGAATATGCATTATATAAAATGTTTTTTAATTCTAAAGGCTATTAATATACTTATGAAATGTTTTAGAATGACATGTTTGTTGGAATAACAATTTTAATGACTTATAAACTAAGAAATACCTAATTACAGGGTGAATAAAAAAATTTACTTTAAAAAAAAAAGAAAAAGAAAATGCTATTGTTGTTTTTTTTAAAATATCATTTTCCTAAATCATTGACCTGACAATATCATTCCTCTGCTCAAGAAGTTTCAACGGCTCCCTATCCTCCTCTGCTCAAGAAGTTTCAATGGCTCCCTATTGCTTCTAGTATGACATACCAAGTTCTCAATCAAGCATTTAAAGCTTTACACGATCTGACTCCAGCTTACCTTTCTACGCTCAGTATACTTTACTCCATTGACATCACCTCTATTCCAACCAAATTGTCGTTCTTATTGTTCCTCAAACTCAGCATCTCCAGCCTCCTTGCCTTTGTCCAGGCTATCCATTTTAATAGGGAAATATTCCCTCTTCAACCCTGCCTCTTGGAAGCCCAAACTTCCAAGCAGGTTTAGCTCAGGCATATACTACCTGAGCTCCTAGTTTGTAGGGTTCTCTCCCTCCTCAAACTATCTTCCACTTACTTACCTAGTTTCCATGATATATCCTCTGGATGAATATAAGCTCCTTAGACATGAGGTTTGTCCTTAAATCCCCTGACTTAATGTCTCAGACACAGTAGGTGCTTAATAGCTGCTTGTTTAACTGAATGACATGCTTATTGGACTCCATGTTGAAAGAAAAAAATTACCATTTAAGACAAGGTCCTTTATGAAACTCACTTGATCTTGAACTCAGCCTTAGAATTTGGGTCTCTACCTACCTAGGGTGACCAAGTCCTCCAATAACCAATGGATATTCTTGCTGCTGCAACTAGATTCTATCACCCAGCAAAGTGAGTAGATTGTCAGCCCTTTGAACCTTGCCCTCCTCACCCAGCCCAGCTTCCCAAAACAGAGAAATGCCTCCCAGATATGTCCGCATACATCGGTGTTCACACCTTTTTTTTATTTTTGTACAAAAACATTTTTTAAAAAAATAATTCATTATCTTGTCTATCCTAAGGCTAATAAAATCCTCAGCTTAGAGAAAATGACTTTTAAAGTATTTTCCCTGACTTGTAAGGAGGCTCGGTAACACAATGAAGAGCAAGGGGACAGAGGAAGGCAGCAGATTGTGTTATTATGAAGCCCTGAGCTGGAAAGAAGGGGAATAAAGAGACACAGGACATCACACTAGTTCTTTCTGGCGTCGCCACACTCTGGACACGAGGAAGGGGTGGACAAGGGAGAGGACAGTGACCAATATCAGCACAATATTTACCTGTGAGAGAAGAGAGGGAATAATGAGTAGCAGCCAGGAATTACCTCAACCAAAGCAATACCTAGGGTGAGGTAACAAGGGCTTGAGCATGAGCACCAAGATTTGTAGAGTGCTAACAGAATTTAGACAACTGAGCATCAGATTAGTTAAAACAGGAAGCCCTAAAAGTTTATTTCTTCCCCACCAAGGGAGTGCTCTTATTTGACCTTATCTTACTCCTTCTTTCAAAGCCAGTTTGTGTGACCCAGGATCTCTCCCCTATAGGACTTTGTGATCTGAAATCCCCTTCTGCAGTATGAATGTCTTTGAAGTGGATCTTCGAGCCCTTTTCTTCTGATGTAATATATGGTATGACCCCCTCCCAGGAAGCAAGGATTCTAGTTATGGCTATGTCTTAGGTGACCCATATCTATTGTTCCATCCCTTGGGTGTCTTGCTTATTACTAAATTATAAGCGGTAAAAGGGAATGTGGATAACAACTGCTTATAAACTTACAGGTTGAGAGCTGAAAAGAACCATCAAAGCCATTTACTCCAAGTTTTTTTAACTATAAAAGGAAACTGAGTCTCTTGATGATGAACTGATTTATATAGATATTAAGTATGAGAAGTGGGATTTAAATTCAGGACCTCTGACTCCAGAACCAGCCCCTGCAATCCCAGCTAGTCCAACCCCTTCAGTGTGCATATACAGAGGGAAAGCGACTCAGTCAGAGTTACACAGCTGGCTTTAACGGAACTGAAATTTCAACAGATCTTCTGGTTCCTGGGAAGGTTCATTAAGAGCCAGTGTTTTTAGGAAGGCCATTTAAGTGAGCATCCAGGACATGTGAACCTCTGTAGAACACTTCTGAGAAATGAAGGCAGCGTATAATGGAAAGAACACTGGTGGCTTTGCCTCTTGTGATCTGGTAACCTTAAGGAAGGTCTTTACCTGAGGTCCAGATCATTTCCCTCACCTCTAAAATGAAAGGCTTGGGCCGGATGACCTCTGAAGAGTGCTTACAGTTTGGATTCTGTGATCTCATTACTCAGGAGAGATCAGTGAGACAGGCAAGCCTCTCTTAGTTAGAGAATTCTATTCATTGGCCAGATGAGAAAAGAGAGGGTCAGAGTGGTTCCAGGACCACAGGCACAATCCTTATGAGCAGCAGAGACAGGGCCTTAATGTAGGTTCTCTGCCTCTCATTCCTTGGTTTTTCTGAGATAAAGCATGTACTCAGAAGTCTGGTTCAAAGCAAGTTCTCTGGTTTTATCAAATGGAGTATATTTTCTTTACAAAATGGACTTAAATAAAAGTTTCTCATTCTCTCCCCCATTAAGGTTGAGTGTAAACCCAATAAGCACTCCACTACATGGAGCTGCTTCTCTTTTTCGTACTCCTTTGCTGTTGGCAGTGAAACCCAGGAAATCCTCAGCCACAGTTCCTTATGTGGAGCTCCTAAGGAGCCTCTTACACCATAGAGAATAAGGACAAAATCATTCTCCTTATGCCATCTTCCACCTCCTCCCCTTTTTTGCTCACCCTCTTCTCCAGCCAGCCCTTTTATGTAGGATAGGGGAAAGAAGAAACCACATGGATGTTACTCACATAGATAGGATTGCCCTGGAAGGGCCCTTTGATGAGGATGAAGATGGGGAACTGTAGAAGTGAGATCACTCCTGACAACATCATCACTGTCCCGAAAACCTTCCCAAAGTGCTCAGAAGGAAAGCTGTGGAGAGACATGGAGCCCAGTAAGCTAGCTAGGGACTTCCTAGTAACTCACATTTTGCACATGCTCCTTACTGCCCCATTCTCCTTTTTTCTTCCAAGCCCAGAATTTTAAAGACTGAAATTTTTTAGAGGTAGAAGGTTCCTCTTAGAGTACCATGTTCAATCCATTCATTTTACAGGGGAGAAATCCTGAGTTTGAGAGATAATGGGCCAAAGACTATGAAGAACTGAATCAAGACCTGAATCCTGGTCCTCTGGGGTCAGGTTTTCCTTGCTACTCCATTACCATGCCTTCCCCAACCAAAAGATGTTTTAAAAATGAATGTTTTTTTAATTAAAAAAAAATAAAAAAGTTAATGGCTTCCCTTAAGAATTCTTTTGTAAAGATGGAGAAAAATGTCCATTAGCCAACTTTGAAGATGACTAGCCTGCAATGCAGTGACATTATCAATATCTTCTCATTACAAAGTGCATTAGCCATTCTCTTCCATGTCTAACCAACTTCAAAGTGTTCTAAAGAGCCTGAGTTAGTCAGCTTCGTGGCCATTGGAACAAATGATTCTCATCTGCCCATTCCTCCAGGGGAAGTCTTCACCAATGGGCTAGAGGCTTACTGGTTACCCTCAACCTGGTTTAGCCTGTCTGCCAAAATAGTTTTACTAGAATGTGGCTGCTGTGCATTCTACAGCTTCCTCGAGCCACAGCTGAGAGTTGGGTACCAATTGGACACCAAAGGTAAAGGAGTAGCCCTTAAAAGAGCCCAGCAAACCTTAACACCAGAGGTTTTAGTTCTGGCACACTCTGTTCACCCTAGCACACAGTAGGTATTTAATAGATTCTTGCTGATCAATGGATTTATCCAAGTAATTAAATAATGTCAAACAGCATCGACTCCTAAGACACTCCATTGAAGATCTCCAACTACTGATGATTAATCATTGATTGTCACAATTCATCCAGTCCCAAAATCAATCATGAATCATCTAACTCCCATTTCTCTTTAACTCTTGTCCAGTTTTGGCCCCATTATATAGGGTTTAGAATGGATCTCTTCTTCGCTCCAGAACACATGAACACACACACACACACACACACACACACACACTCCCTCCCACCTCCCTGCCTTAACCTTACTTACGCCAGAGTGACGAAGGCAGCATTCCCTCCATACAGGAAAGATCGACTGATAACTTGTAGGATGAAGGTTAAATACTGAAGGCGAAGTATGGGAATGGAGGCACAGATGGAGAAGCTCAGGCACAACAGGGATGTTACAGTCAAGGATGGGAAAGTAGAATGAAGGTCTGCCATAGATTCTGGAAAACCTGGTTCGGGAAGAGACTGGCTTAATTCAGGGTCAAGATTAGAGATGGGGTGGAAATTGGAAGTTGAAAGGCTCAGGAGGAAGAGAAAAATTGGGGTAGGGAGGAACTTTTATGGGAAGAACAAGACCCAGGAGAGTAGGGGCAACAGATTTTGCATTGTCAATGACACATTGAAGCAAGAAAAGTAATATTCTTTAAGCAAATAAATAAAAAAAAAAAACTATTATTTGTGAGTTTCCATCCCTGCTCCCCAAGCTATCTCTTCCCTCTGGTTGGCCCCTTTTCTTTCCCATTTACTACACCATGATGTCCAGCCCATGGACTAACTCTTGTCACTAGCGGGAGTCAAATTTTAATCTCTCCATCCATGGAATCTCATATCCTGAGATCAGAAGTCACCCACTCCTTAGGTCTCTTTCTTCCTAATCACCACTAAATGGTGTATTATAGTTTATCAAAGGCCTAGAATTACTAGGAAAGAGGAAGAAGAGGCAAAACAATGAAAAAGAAAGATGGGGAAAAAAACCAAACCTGTTGAAGGGGTTCCAGGACCCTGGACAGAGACACAAGTCTTACCTTTTTTTCTTGCCTCTTGCTGGTACTTTTTCTTAAGGTGGTCCAAGAAAAGTCCATTCCAGGGGGCACAGAACACTCCAAAAAGCTGAGTGATGGCAAAGGCATTTGTATAGGAGCTGACTGCAATGGTTAAGGGGTGATGGTAGAGAAGAAAGAATCAGTTCTGAGCAGAGGAAATGTCTAGTCTACCCATACCTGTCCCTGTTGTACCACCCCAAACTCATTTTTTTCTTGGATTTCCTTTGTATCCACAATGTTTTATTTTATTTTTTCTTTCTTTCGTTTTTAATCCACAGTGTTTTAGCACAGTATCTAGAACATAATGAGCACTTAATAAATGCTTACCAAAAGCCAGGCTATACATGTCTATAATTCCAACTATAAGGTAAACTGAAAGGAAAGGATCTCCTAAACGTGTGAGTTCTATGCTGCAGTGGATTTTGCTGACCAGATGTCCATATTAAGTTTGGAATCAATATAGTGAGCCCTTAGTGTGAAATGGGGGGAACCACTAGATCGCCCAAAGTGAAATCCAAAATGGAGAGATCAAAGCTTCCATGCTGATGAGAGAGAGATTAGGCCCATGAACAGCCCATGCATCTCCAGTCTGGGTGAGAGTGAAGCTTCAGTCCTTTTAAATATTTGAATAAATGCTTACTACTGTTCATGGTGACGATGAGGTCAGTTAGTCCAATGTTTTCACTGTACAGGGGAAAACAAATAGGCCTAGACTAGGTAAATGACTTGTCTAAGATGACTAATGAATCAGTGGCAGGAGCAAAGCTAAAAGCCAGGGCCTGCTTCCCTCATAGATTAGCATTCCCTACAGATTTCTAATAGTGACGTTCTTTCCCAAGAGGACTAAACTCACATAATGGAAAGATCCTGATTGTGCCCAGAGAAGCAGCTTCCAATTCTAGTCCCTAAGAGATCCTGAACAAGTCATTCCACTTCATTGAAAGGCAGCCCAGTGTAATAGATAAAACAATGAACTTGAGTCAAAAAGCCAAGTTCAAACCCTACTTGGCAGTCACTTGTGAGAGTTTGTCTCAGCAATAAAATCCCCCTCAGTCTATAAGATGAAGGGATTGGGTTCAATGGCTTTCTATCTATTCCAATTCTAAAGCTATGACCCTATGGTTCACAGACCATTTTTCTCATCAGCAAATTGAGGATAATCCTTGTAGTGCCTATTTTCCATGACCCTTTCAAGGAAAGCTCTTTGGAAATCTTAGAGAGCTAATGAAATGGGAAGAATTTCCATGGGATTCCACATCCTTAGTTGGCAACAGAATTGGGCCAATGAGATCACCCCATCCCACATTTGTGTGACATCCCTCCTATGCCCAACGGCCCCTCTTCTGCCCTCCAGGCAAGTACCTAGATTCTGGTCTCCTTGGGCCAGATGGTTCAGCATGGGGTTGAGGGTTCCGATGAAGAGGTAGTGCCACAGCTGCATCACAGAGAGCCAGATCAAATGCCAAAAGAATCGCCAAGATAGCACACAGCTCCGGAAAGAGCGAGAATCACTCTGCTCAGTCTTGGCTATCTCTGATGAGAAAAAGAGAGCCCCCACAGGGTTAGGGAGAAGGAAGGAGAAGGGAAAATTACAGGGAATAGAGAAAATGGATATCTGGAAAGATGATGGCCAGGGACTGAGCAGTAGGAGAACCTGTATTAGGTGTGTGGCTGTGAGGAGAGCATTGGACTTGTAGTCAGGAAGAACAGAGTTCAAATCCTGCATTGGATATGTTAGTTGCATGATCCTGGCCATTTAAATCCCTGCCACACAGGATTTCTGTGAGGATCAAATGAGATAACCTATGTAAAAAACCTTGCAAACCTTGAAATGCTACATAAATGTTAGCTAATACTATTATCTATAATCCACAAGTAGATTATTGAATATAACATGGTATAGTGGATAGTCCACTGAACCTGGAGTCAAGAAAAGCACATTTTCAAATGCTACCTCAGACTCTTACTAGCTGCTGTGACCCTGGACAAGCCATTGAACTTCTCTGTACAGCAGTTTCCTCTGCTATAAATGAAGGGCTTAAAATAGATGGCTCTCTTGGCTCCCTTCAGCTCTAAATCTATGATCCTGTGTACCACCCAATCATCTTCAGGTTACTTTACTCCGGGCTCTCCCTTGGCATCCAAATGGAGAAGAAGCTACCTGCCATTCTGAATCCTATCATTTCCAGTTAGTCCAGCCCAAACTTTAATAAGATCTCTCTCTCTGAGTGACCAACTTGGATCTATTTGAAGGCCCATAATCAGGGAGCCATTCACTTCATAAAGGAGCAGCCCAGGTCATTTTTGGAGTGGCTGGAATTGTTAGGAAGTTTCTCATTACAGTGAGTCTAAATCAGTCTCTACAAAACTTCCACTTATTTATTGTCCTTAGTATTTCCTCTGGGATCAAATAGAATAAGTCTCATTCCTTTTTTTAAAAAATGACAACCTTGAAAACATTTGAAGGCTGCCATTCTATTCCCCCTGCCTTTTTCTAGCTCCCTTTCTCATCTGAGGGTCCAATACTAGCTGGCTCACTATTGACATAGTGCTTTAAGGTGTACAAAATGCTTTCCATATATAATCTCCTTTGACCCTCAAAGCAACACTTTGAGTTTGCTATTATTACTGTTGAGAGGAGGAAAGCTAACACTGAGGCAGGATTCAACCCAAAACTCAACTACCACCTGATCTGATAATGCTTAAAAGCTTAGAAAATCACTTGAGGATATTGAGGATTTAAGTAATTTCTGTGCAGAGCAGAATAAAGTAAGCAGTCAGATCCAGGTTCAAATCCAGCCTCTGATCCTTATAGACCACATGAGCAAAGGCAAGTCACATAGCTTTTAAGCCTCAATTTCCTCAATGTAAAACGAGATTAATACCAGTAGTAACCAGTAATAGCTAGCAATTACTATGTGGCATAGATTGCACATACATATGCACACATACACATATATGTGTATATATACATACACATAAACACACATATACATATATGTGTGTATATATAAATATATAATAAGAATGTATAATTGTATAATTATACTGTATAAATGTTAAAAAGAAAGATGATAACAACAATAATTATGTGTCATTTAGGGTTTGAACTTCGATTTTCCTTACTTTAAAATCAGCCTTTTCTACTGGGCTGCACTTTAGTTATTAAAAATAAGTATTTGTTGAATAGATGAGGAAGATCAAGAGAAAGAGAACTATAGACTAGATTGTAGAAAGGTGGGAACATCAGGGATTATTATCAGATAGCAACTTCCTTGTTTGTGAAAGTAGGGAACTCTGAGGGTGAAATACTCTCAGACTCAGCTGACATGCTGAGTAGTTTTGCTGAGTGTTCCCCACTCAACCCCCTTCTTTTATTATTTATTAAGGGGAGAAAGAGGGGGAGAGAGAGAGAGGAAGAGAGAGAAAGCTGAAATGAAAGTGATAGGAAAATAGATCCCAATAAAAAGATTTAAAAAGTCATGTTGGAGAGGTTAGAGAAAAAGATCCCAGTGAGAGATGGACTTCTAAGAAGCACAAGGAAATCTGCAGAGATCCTAAGGATGATCAGGTGAAGGGCAAGGCAGTGAGGGAGTGAAAGCAGATGATAGAAAGAGGGACTAGAGGCTTACCTTTCTGGGAGGGGGCATTAGCTTCCTGCCTCAGTTCTACTTCTTCCTTGCTGATTTCTTCACCTTTTGTTCCTTTGAATCCTTCAGATCTCTTTGAACAACTAAAGCTGAGAAAAGAGGTGCCCCCACCCAACCCCAAAGCAAATCAGGTTTTCTTCAACAACATGTCTCAAATACCTACAATGTGCCAGGAATTCTACTGGGCACTGGGGGGAAGGAAGACAAAAACTGGCTAACATTCCATGGGGTTTGGGGAGACAGCTTTCAAAAAAATCTTGTTCTTGAAGAATGGGAATGATGGTGGTGGGATTCTGCCAGGATACCATGCTATCATGGGAGATAGCTTTGTTTCTTATTTCCAACCCCCAACCCTTACCCTTCCATCACCTGCCCCCACCCTCGTGTCAGCAGCCTAGGGTAGTAATGTTGGCCGTAACATTAATGTCCTGTCCCCCACCAGACCCTTGTCTGGGGGAAACGCTGGGCCTTACCCATAAGTGTAGTTTGATGGCAATGGAAAGGGAATGTGTCCCTTGGGCATGAGGAAGAAAGTACGGATGAGGTGCCAAATGCTAAAGGCACAGAGGATGAAGAAGGAGACTCGGAGTTTCAGGCCCCGCTCATAGAGAAGCTGTAGGAAAAAAAGGGGCAGGTCAGCAAGGATGTGGAACCCTAACATAAAAGCTCATTCACCTTGACATCCCGAGGATGTCTACCCTGAGGGCATCCATTGAGCCAGAGCCAGTTTCATAATCTACTAACTATGTCCTCAAGATGACTGAAAAGGTCTGGGCAGAGCCTCTTGGAACCCCAAGTCTCTTCCTTAAACACACACAAACACTGACATGCTGAAATCCCACCATTAGTTTAATCTCTTTGAGCTTTAAAAAAGGGGACTCTAAGGGTCTCTCATAATTCGATCACTGGATGGAATGAATCTTCCAATCGAATAGATTCAAAGATCTGAAGCTGGAAGACCCCCATCTAGTCCGACTCTCATTTTTACAGATCAGGAAACTGAGGTCAAAAAGTTAAGTGATTTGCCTGAGACCACACAGTTTGTTAGATGAAAGGGATGTTAGAAAAAAAAAAAAAAACTATTAAGAAATGAAAAAAATCTTGGGAAAATATGTCAGAATTGGAAGATGTTATGGAAAATAGAATGTTGCTGTTGGAAGGGATGTTGAAAAAAATTTCAGTTCCATCCCTTTGTTTCACCAGTGAGGAACTTGAGACTAGAGATAATGACTTAGCCGAGATCATATAACTAGATAATGGTGGATAAAAGGTCACACCTCAAGCTAGAGCTTTATGTTAAACAGGTATGCAAGGATTTGGAAAGGAGGAGGGTATTTCATCCGAAATCCGGATGGTGCAGTGGAGAGAGTACTGGCCCTAGAGTCCTTTAAATCTGGCCTCAGGCATTTCACACTTCCTAGATGTGTGCTGGGCGAATCACATAACCCCAATTGCCTCACCAAAATAATTATAATGATAATAGTAGGGGCAGCTAGATGGCGCAGTGGATAGAGCACTAGTCCTGAAATCAGGAGGACCTGAGTTCAAATTTAGCCTCAGACAACTTAACACTCCCTAGCTGTGTGATCCTGGCCAAGTCACTTAACCCCAATTGCCTCAGCAAAAATAAATAAATAAAAAGAATAATGATGATGACAAAAAGAAAATCATATTTAAAAAAAGAAATCAGGATGAACAGAATTGAAATACTGCCTCAAAAACTGGGTGACCCTGGGCAAACCACACTTAACCTATCTTGGGCCATTTCTTCATCTGTCAAATAATAGGATTGGACTCAATGGATTCTAACATCTCTCCCAGCTCTGTGATCCTTTGACTTTGGTCTGCTTGAGAGCTGGCTCTGATCCTGCAGGGGTCAGCAAGTTTTTGAGTTCTAAGAGCTTCTTAGCTTCAGAGCTCAGTCAGCATTATTACAAGAGGTCAAGGGGGAAAGGTGAGGAAGGGAGAGGAAAAATAGAGAACCACGGTCTGCCAAACCAGCCTTTTTACTGCTCTCCAAAGATAAAGTTCCATGTTCTTTTGCTGAGCATGTACAATGGTTATACACATTGACTATCTTCCCTCCCTACTCCACACATACAAACATGCTTGAAAGATTCTCCCTCCTCCATTCTATCTCTTGAAATCTCTGATATCCTTCAAAACCCAGTTCTAACACCTTCTATGTGAAACCTTTCCCAATTCCTCCAAGTTGCTAGTACCTTCCCTCCCCAAGTGACCTGCTTTTCATATTGAGAGCTAGCTAGATGGATGTATAAATAAAGAGATAGATAAAAAAATATAAATAGATAAAAGATGTAGATGGACAGAAAATGTATGAAAATATAGATAAATAGAAAATATTCATAAATTAATATTTAATAAATTATAATGATTTAATAAAATTAATATTTAATATGAATAAATATAGATGAAAAATAAATATAGATACAAGAAAGATAGACAACAAATAGAGATAAATAGATATATGGATAAATAGTTAAAAGATGGATATAAATCAATATAGATAGATATGCATGCACACACATATATATGTATGGATGTGGATGCATACATATACATAAATATATATATATATATATATATATATATATATATATATATATATATATATATATATATATATATATATATATATATATATATGGACAGCTAAGTAACACAGAGGATAAAGCACTGGGCCTGAAGACCCATCTTTCCAAGTTCAAATCCAATCTCGGATGCTTATTAGCTGTGTGATCATGAATAAATCATTTCTCCCACTGGTCTCCATTTTCTCATCTGTAAAATGACCTGGAGAAGAACGTAGCAAATCACGTTTTTGCCAAGAAAAATTTGGGGTTGCAAAGAGTTGGACAAGACTAAAGACAGCCAATCAACAACATAGATAGATAGATAGATAGTTGGAGAGATAGATGGATAAATGGGTAGATAGATAGATAGTTGGATGGATAGATAGATAGATAGATAGATAGATAGATAGATAGATAGATAGATAGATAGATAGTTTGGAGAGATAGATGGATAAATGGGTAGATAGATGGATAGATAGATAGTTGGATAGATGGATGGATGGATGGAAGGATAGATAGATAGATGATAGATAGATAGATAGATAGATAGTCGGATAGATGGATGGATGGATAGATAGATAGATAGATAGATAGATAGATAGATAGATGATAGATAGATGGATAGATAGATAGTCGGATAGATGGATGAATGGATAGATAGATAGATAGTTGGATAGATAGATGGATAAATGGGTATATAAGATACACACACATATATATGTAGGTATAAGTAAACACACACACACACACACACACACACACACACACACACACACATGCTTTCTATGTAATGTTTTCCTGATTAGAATATAAGTTCTTTGAGGTCAGTAACTATTTCATTTTTCTCTTTGTATCTCCTGTTCCTTACACAGAGCTTGGCACACAGTAGGTACGTAAGTAATGCTTGTTGATGTGTTGATCGGTCTCCCATAAGAAGAATATGAGATATCTCTGTGATCTCTGGAGCTCAGGAGCACCATGGGACTAGACTCGGTTGGTTACATGTCTGTTTTGGAATCTCTAGAAGACTTCCTCATGATGTGAGAACCACACAGAAATGCCAGGACAACACATGCTTATGACTCTGATGCCAGCAGCCATTGGGGTGAAATCTCAGTGCTGAGAGCAGACAGAACACTAGCTCTGGAGTCCCAGGGGTGAATCTGACTTTGAATTCCACGTCTGAGAATGTCACCCTTACCAAATGAGAGTGACCTTTACCAAGTCACTTCGCTTATCTGTCACTTACCTGTCAAACCAAGGTTGAAGCAGCTAGCCTCTAATGTCCCTTCCAGACATTCAACTCTTTATTAGCATGATTAAATGGTGCTCTTCTGTTCCTACATCTAAGTGGAATCTCTTCGAATCTATGATCCATATGGTAAATTTAAGTTTTAATTTGCCTTTTGTAATTTTGTTGAAACTAAAGAGAAGTTGCCAAACTGAAACTGACATTTCGAAATTGCATTTTCCTAACGGTGGGTAAACTGTATATTTTATTTCTCCTGTGTCCATCAATAAAACGCTGCTTTCAATGAAAAAATAATAATAAAGTCTCACCCAGTCCTGTGACCATGTAATCCCTCTTGTCTTCTGCCCCAGATCAACCTTACTAGCTTCAGATCTATGCACTCAGTCTGAGATCTTGCCTCAGGACCTGCATTGCCTTCAATGAGCTCTTTATGCTTATAAATCAAATCCAACATTTATGAAATGCTTAGTTGCATCTGAGGCATTATATCAAGTTCCAGGGATAGAGACAAACTGGTTCCTACTTATAAAAAGCTTATATTTTATGGGATGGGGCACATAACAGGCATACAGATAGGTATATTTGGGGAAAGAAGAAAAAGGAATAAACTAAGAGGAGCACAAAAGGCTTCTAGAGAAGCTGGCCCATGAATCATGCAAAGGCACAGAGGAGAGAGAAACCCGACAGGCCATGTTGGTTAAGAGAGGCCAGTTTCAAGTCTAAGGATTTCCTCTTGTCTTATTTCCTCCTTGAGGAAATAGGCAATCATGAATGTTTCATGAGTAAGGGAGGTGACATGGCCACATCAGAAGATGAATAAGAGGGGCAGCTAGGTGACGCAGTGGATAGAGCACCAGCCCTGAATTCAGGAGGACCCGAGTTCAAATCTGGTCTCAGACACTTAACACTTCCTAGCTGTGTGACCCTGGGCAAGTCACTTAGCCCCAGCCTCAGGGGGAAAAAAAGAAGATGAATAAGAGAGGGGAGGGAATGGAATCCAGGAAAAGAAAGGAAAGAGATCCCAAGGGAGATTACAAAAATGACAATTCTGCCCAATGGGTCCATCCTATGGAAAAGACTGAGAAAATGACCAAGTTCTTGGAAGAAATTGCCTGCCACTCTCATCAGCCTCTCTCTGAAAGTGTTTCAAGGATAGAGTGAAGGGAAGGGAGATTGAAGGAACAAAAGTACCTTAATGATGAGAAAGATGGACGAGGAAGAGTCAAACGCTCCATTGTAGAGGGTGATTATGGTGGATCGGTGTTTGCCAAATAGGTTCCCCACCTGGAGAATGGATAGCCAACAAGCTATTAATATGTACACATAATATGGCCCTTGAATATTGCTCCTAGGGACAGCTAAATTACTCAGTGGATAGAGCACCAGCCTTGAATTCAGGAGGACCCGAGTTCAAATCTGGTCTCAGACACTTAACACTTCCTAGCTGTGTGACCCTGGGCAAGTCACTTAACCCCAGCCTCAAAAAAAAAAAAAAAAAAAAAAAAAAAAGAATATTGCTCCTGACCAGAGCTCTAACCCCTAGGGATCACAGCTGAGCTGTAAAAGCCCAGTTAAGAAAGTTACTTCTTCCCTTTTACCTTGTCCTTTGTCCCTTGTCACCCCCCTGCCCTCCCTTACCTTCAAGGAAAAGAATAAAGCAGTGAAGGGCCCACCTGCAAATTGGTAAGCAGAAACAAAACGCCTCCAACAGTAAGCATGGGGAAAGCTGCAAAGAGCAATAATCCCGTATCTGGAAAGAACAGACAGAGGTTACAGGGGCTTCAAGCTCCATTCCTTTCTGCTCCTTTCTCCCTTCCCTGAGAAGACATCAGAAGCACAGGATTTAGAATTTCCCCAGCCTGTAAAACCCAATGTATGCTCTCACATCTCCAGGAAACCTACCATGCTCTTTCCTTTCCTTTCCTTTCCTTTCCCTGAACTCTTAGAGAACTCACTCCTTGCCCCACAATCCCACAATCCCACAATCAGCTAGTCCTGCATCCTTTTGTTTCTAACAGGCTCACAGAAAAGGAAATACAAATCCACTTCTAGCCAGTCCAGGAAGCAGCCTTAGAGAATTTGAATAATCTACCTAGCTGTCCCAGGAGACAAATGGAGGAAGTTGGGGAGAGCTCAGACAAAAATAGAAAACAGGAAGTGTCCTCTCTTACCTTCTTCACAAGAACTTAAAAATAATATTGTACTTGGAAACCTGTCAGTTGTTATTATAGAGTTGTTTCAAATTCTATCCAACTCTGCGACCCCAGTTGGGGTTTTCTTGGCAAAGATGCTAGAATGGTTTGCCATTTTCTTCTCCAGTTCATTTTACAAATAAGAAAATTGAGTCAAACAGAGTTGAGTGACTTGTCCAGGGTTACACAGCTAGTAAGTAGCTAAGGCCAGATTTGAACTCAGAACTCTAGACTCTACACCTTGTGTCACCTCACTGCCTTTTACCCTTCTCCTAGACAAGATTAAAAAGAAAAGTAACTTGGTCGATGCTTTAGGGTTAGTCTGTAGCAGAACTGTCCTCCCCAAACAGATTGTACTTGCATCATAGGAGAAAATACTAGATTCGATTCAAGCTTTAAGACCTGGACCAAATTCTGCCTCTGTGGTATTTGGGAGGCTTTTTACTTTTCCCTAGTTTTCCTTTCTGTCAACAGGAGGTTAAACTATTGCTCTAAACTGCCTTCTGCCTCCAAGTTCAATGAGGCAATGAATTGACAGGATACTCCCAAAATGTGAAGCTGGTCATCACAACAGCCTGGCAAGACTGGTAGTGAAAGTATTATCTGTCTTACTGATAAGACTGGGATTCAAAGAAAAAGTGATTAATTAGGATCGCAGTTATAGTCAGGGTAAAATCCAGACCCAGGACCTTTTTTCTGGAAAGGGGTTAATCATCATCTATGTATGTAAGCAAGCAGATGTATGTGAATGTGGGGATGTGGACACAAATACATACATGTGTGTACATAGGTGGCTGGGGTGTGTATGTGTGGGGGTGTGCATATATGCAGATCTATGTTTAAAGAAATAACTACAGTGTGATGAAGAGATATCCCTTTCTGACTTCAAGCCACCTGGATTTGAATGAGTCAGGACTGTGGGCACTAGGACTGCCCCTTCATTTTCTGAGTCTCTGTTCCTTCATCAGCAAAGTAAGGATGAACCTGACTCCTTATCTGTGGTCACAAAGATCAAGTGAATTAATGTAAATAAAATACTTATGAATCTCAAATACTATTGACATATTTTATATTGTTCAGTCATTCAGTCATGACTGACTCTTTTTTTTTTTCCCTGAGGCTGGGGTTAAGTGACTTGCCCAGGGTCACACAGCTAGGAAGTGTTAAGTGTCTGAGACCAGATTTGAACTCGGGTCCTCCTGAATTCAAGGCTGGTGCTCTACCCACTGCACCACCTAGCTGCCCCTTTGTCAATCATTATAAAGAAAGTATGAACTTCAGAACAGGAAGGGACCCTAGTGACCATCTAATCTAACTCATAGTCCACCCATCACCACCAAAATAAAATCTCTTCTGCATGAATATCCAACCACTGAATATTTAAACAACTGCTTGAAGAGCTGCAGTGAAGAAATAAAGACACTACTGTGACAACTCATTTTATTGGGGGTAAGCTCTCCATGTAACATCAACCTAAATCTACTTTTTGACAATCTTTCCTATTGCTACCTTTTGAGACATGGCAGAACATATCTAGATTTCTACATATTCCCAGGACATATAGGGCTATCTGCCCCATGGGATAGATCCATCATTATTGAGAAAGGGAAAAGGAAAGTAGACCAGCAATCAATTCTACTCTAGGGGACCTAAGGCAGCTACTAAGGCTTAATTACCTGGGCATTGACTTTCCCAGAGTCACTCCCACCACCAGTAAACAAAGACCATGAATACCTCATTTCAGCTCTTTATCCACTATTTCCTAAAGCCTTTAAAACACTACCCAGACTACTTGGAGACTTAAATCTACTAAAACAATGGTTTTTAAAAGCAAAAATAGATGCAAACACCAAAAACAAACACCAATAAATAATCATAGGCTTGGCTAATCTTTTCTTAGAAGTAAAGCCCCACCCCACTTGCTTCAGACTCAACTCTGGGGAAAGTTTTAGAACTACTAAATGGATCTATTCTGGAGCTTAAACTATTAGAATATCAGGAAAATCTCCTCATCTCCCTGCCCTGAAGGCTAAGGATGACCTTTCAATATCTCCCAGACTAACTACCTCAGGCAGACTTCCTGACAGCCCTCTACTAAGCCAACATGGAGCTCCCTACATAGCTTGGGATAGTCTGAGGGGACCAAAAGGATGAAGGTACCCCTGCTTATGAGATCCCAAGTGGTCTCTCTGGGATTGGACTTAGAAAGATACAGGCTCAGACACTTATTAATCATTCTCTGCCTCAGTCTCCAAAATTACAAAAAAAGTTACACTAACAGCATCTACTTCCCAGAGTTGTTAGGATCAAAGGAGACAATGTTGTATAGTAGTAGGTGTTCACTACTATCACTGCAACTTGGCCTGATCTGTAGAGTTCTCCTAGCTTCGACACTCCAAGTCTCTCCAGAGTCCCAAGTCACTCCTGTGAGTGGGCTCTCGTCTGGGCCAGAGTTTCTTAAGCTGCAGGCATAGCCCATAAGGCTAACTGAATGTGGGGATCATGAAATTGTGATTTATTGTCAGTAAATGTTTGATTTGAATACCTATTTTACATTAAGTCATTCATGTTTCCCTTATTTTCAGTATTTTCCACGAACAGGGCAGCTAGGTGGAGCAGTGGATAGAGCACTTGAATTTCAGGAGTTCAAATCTGGTTTCAGACACTTTTCCTAGCTGTGTGACCCTGGGCAAGTCATTTAACCCCAGCCTCAAGGGAAAAAAAAAAAGTATCTTCCACGCACTCTGAACTTCCATCCCATCACCAAACCAATCATTTCCCAGTTGTCCCTCAATGTCATAATGTCATAAAGTATCGAAATAGCCCAGATGACAAAGAGAAGCAATAATCTCATGGAATCTTACAGCTGAAAGGCCATTCTATATTGACCCACCTTTATATTAAAGGTAAGGAAATGGAGATTCACAGGGATAACTGATTCTCTCAAGAGAGAGCTGTGGGGTTTAAATCCAGGTCATCTTTCTCCAGTATGTCATACAACAAATTGGGAGATCCCAGCTGTATGACACTTGGGTTTCTTTGTAAAATGAGAATAATAGAAGACCCCTTCCATCAACCTTACAGAATTCATTTTGATTTCCAATAGAATGTCCAGGAAGACACTCTAAAAAGCACCACCCTTTGTATAAATATAAGAGAGCTGTGGACATCAGTGGCACCGGCTAGTTAAGCAGGTTAATGGGGATTGTTCTTAGGGCATTAGTGATTAAATGATAACCCAAGAAAATTGAAAGGATAAGAAATATCTAAGCCCAGTTCTCTTCCCCACCTCCCAACATCATCCTAGTGTTTTAGTCTAATACCCTAGCATCGGGAAGTCTTATGTAAAGTATCCTGCTTCCTTCCATTCACTTGGTACTCACCTGGAGAGGAGATACCTACAAGAAATGTGGCTCCAGCATAGAGACATCTGAAATGAAGAAGGAAAAGGGACTTGTGAAGAAAGAACACTCAGAGTGAAAGAATGGAGACACTGTACATCCCCTGCTTGGGACCCACTTTTTTGTTATTTGGGGGCATTTTCTTTTCTTTTTGCTGTTCCCCAAAAGATGAGCAAGAGAGATTCCCTTCTCTTCAGTTCCCTGACTGTAGAAAACCTAATATTGAGAAAACAGCCAATTTAGAGAGATGGAAGGAGAAAGATAAAAAGATTTAGTCAGCTGATTTAAAAAAAAAAAAAAAAAAAGATTTACTGCAGTCAGGTGGATATAAGGAAAGTGCAAAATGAGTTGATTAAAGAGAATGAGAGGGAACCTGAAATGGACCAAGGGGCCTGGCCTGTCTTTCCAAGAATGGTTCCAAATGGCTCGATAATAGAACATTTATATGGTCTCAAATGGCTTGATAATAGAACAATGAAGAGAGCAGGGACCCTTTCACACTAAAAAATAAATCAAAGCAAAAACTAACAAGTAGTTGGAAGATCAATCAGGGTGTTTCTAGGTAGTGGAATTCAGTAGAAGGAACCCTGATCCTTGACCTAAGAAATGGAGGCTGAAGGTACAGTATGCTCTGAAATATGTGAGTTGTCACTCTAGGTTAAGTCACTGTATTCTTGTGAATGAGCTCTCATCTGGGCCAAAGTTTCTTAAACTGTAAGCCCATATGGCCAACTGAATGTGGGAGTCATGAAATTGTAATTTATTATCAGTAAATGTTTGATTTGCATACCTATTTTATATACCTAGGGTCGTGTAAAAATTGCTCAGGCAAAAAGGAGTAGCAAGTGGGAAAAGTTTCAAGATGTAGGTGCTGTCAATTTTACTATCTGTCTCACCAGGTCTTGTGAGGAAAGGCCATTGTAAACTTTAACTCAGTCTATAAACATGTATTTTTATTACTCCAAAGCACATTTCTCACCTCCATGGAGGAAAACCACACTCATCCTAATAATCCCCACCAAGAATAAAGAGGGCAGTATTATCCTGGTTGTCTCTATGATAGATTAACAAAAAAGAAGGCAAGGAGAGAGATGAGGAAACAGTGCAACAAATCACAGTAGATTTAATTAGTGGAACGTGTTGTATCATATAAGAAATGGCACATCTGGAGACTTTGGAGAAACATGAAAGGATTTGTATGAAATGATGGAAAGCATAGGAAGCAAAATCTGAAAAATAATTTACTCCATGATCACATTTATAAAGGAAGACTCCAGAATTTGTGTTCAATGCAGTGATCAGTTGGAACTTCAGAGGATTGTGGGTGAATCCTCTTGGGAAAGAGGTTCTATATGTATAATTCATATACTTGCAGAAATGAGCACTGGCTGCTTTGTTTAACTTAACTGTATTTATCACAAGAGGAAGTGCCATTTGAGGGGTGGGAACAATGTCTGTAGGAAGCAAATATGTTTTCTTTGCAAATTTGTTTATCTTGGGTTTTGGTGTTGATTTTGCTTTTTGATTTGTTTTGTATCTTTTTGGTTTTGAAAGAGACAGATAGATATTCTCTATTCTATGAAAAGTAAGTCACTACAGCAGAAAAAAACACCGGATTTAAAATCAGGAAACCAAAGTCTGAAGCCTTGCTCAGTCACTTATAACTAAGCATCTCTAGGCAAATCTCTTTCCTTTTCTAGATCCCAATTTCCATAACGAAAGAGTTGTAATTTAGCCAAGAAAAGAGAGTGTTATGTAGCTCTCTGCTCCTCAGACTGCCTAGATCTCCTACCAAATATGGCAGTGGTAGCAGCTCTCAAGCCAACCCTCCCCCCGATTTAGGAGTCTGGGCCCCAGAAACTCACATAGCAATGAGACGAGCCACGGTGGTTCCAAAGCGGTCAAAGATGTAGCCCGTCCCTAACGTCATGAAGTTGTTGGAGAAAGAAGCCAGGGTAAAAATAAGGGAGAATTTTGAATCCTGAGCACTGTATTCTAGAAAAGAAAGTATAGGAATTCTCATATCACTTAAAGCACATGTTTTAAACATAGCTAGAACTATAAACAAGGCTATAACTAGGTAGGGTGAGTTGCATGCTTCTCCAGAGAGTCAAAATTTAGAAGACACCAAAAATCTTGGGGAAAGAATGAGCTTTGCCCTTAGATAGCAACAATTAGGTTAAGACAGGATGCTACAGGGGCAGCTAGGTGGCGCAGTGGGGAGAGCACCAGCCCTGGATTCAGGAGGACCCAAATCTGGTCTCAGACCTTAACACTTCCTAGCTGTGTGACCCTGGGCAAGTCACTTAACCCCAGATACAGGAAAAAAAAGAAAGAAAAAAAAAAAAAAAAAGACAGAATGCTACCAGATAGCTTTGTCCCATTGATCCCTTGTCATAGCTATCTCAAGAGTGCTCCCTCTCTTTCCCTCCATCCCTATATCAAAAGAGTCAAAACTCGTGCAATTCTTAGATGCATCTACCCCTCAGACTCATGCTAAAATATTACTACATCTCCTTCTCCACTTCCAATTCCAAGAATTAGAAAGGACCTTGGGGATGATCTCATATGATCTAGGAATAAAAACAGGAATCCCTTCTCCATCATCTCCTGCCTGTAGACTTCCAGAGGAGTCATCACCACCATAGCATTTTTATGGTTTTGCAAAATGCTGGATGATTTTTAACATTGCCATATCACTTAAAGTTTCACCAAGTTATTATCCTCATTCTACAGGTGGAGAAACCAAGGCCCAGAGAGTTAAAGTGTCTTGCCCGGTCACAGACAATAGTTAAAGTTAGTTAATAGCATAGTTAATAAAATAGTTAAAGTTAAAGGATTTAAATCCAGGTTTTCCAGTTCCATTTGCCATTCTGCCCATTGCACAACTGCAACTATCTCCTTTGGGAAAACTCACTGCCTTCTGAAACAGCTTGTCTCACTTTAATATGGTTGGTAGAAAAGTTTGCCTTTGAAGGTGGGAAAGAATTTGGAACTCAACAATGTTTTTAAAAATTATTTTTACAAGTAATGGGGGGGGAATAATCATAATAAATATCCAAGACAATTCCAAAGGGCCTATTATGAAAAAATGCTATCCACCTCCAGAGAAAGAGCTGGTGGAATAATCTGAATGCAAATCAAAATTACTGTTGTTTTTTTTTTTTTGGTCTGTCTTCTTTCATAACAATATGGAAATGTCTCACGTGACTGCTTATATATAACCTTTATCATTTTGCAGGCCTTCTCAATGAGGGGGAAGGAAGGTGAGAGAGAATTTGGAACTCAAAATTGTTTCAGGAAGTTTAAAATTTATTTTTACATGGGAAAAAAAAAACACAAAACTCAAGAAAAAATTATCCTTGCATTTAGGGGGGGGAAAAAAAGATTGCCTTTAAATCCATTGTTCCCCACAGGTCCTGACACAGACCCAATTCCCCAACAAAAATGGATGAAAGCATCCCAGAACTGGAATCCTAATGTCACTTTAAAACTAGACTGGAAAGAAGTTCAGGAAATAGGAAGCTTTAGCAATATCAATTCCTGTGTCATTTGTACTTCACATTTCTCGAAAGTGTCTTCATAAGAACTTCCCATGAGTAGAGAGGGGGAAGTGTTATTTTTCCTCATGCAATAGAGACCTCTCTTCAGAGAGGTCAAATGATTTGTTCAAAATCACAAAGCTGTGGTCAAGAGCCAAGTGGAGTTCATGACATATTTCTAAGGAAAATTCTCCACCACAGCTGGTATTTGAATCAATTCATTAACAGGCATTTACTAAATATATTTGTTCCAAATCCTGTACATACAAAAACAAAACAGTCCCTCACTTCAAGGGAACCCTACTCTGTAAAGCACTGCTTTTCTTTCTTCTTGGGGAATCTTGGACCTATCAAACTGGGCAATGGGGAGATGGTCCCACTCCTTCCCACCCTGTACACCCCAACTTCTTAAACTGTGTATACCCTATATGGCATCTCATAACTGTCTGTGAGGGTCATGAAATTATGATTTATTATCAGTAAATGTTTGAATAGGTGATAGTATACCTGTTTTATATACTTCTATACCCTTGGAACACAATTTCTCTGGCAAAAAGGAATAGCAAGTGGAAGACACTTGCTCTACACTACGCATTTAAGATTCCAATCCCCTGAAATGAAATCTTTCTCCATAAAAACATCACTCCTGGGGCAGCTAGATAGAGCACTAGTCCTGAAGTCAGGAGGACCTGAGTTCAAATCTGATCTCAGACACTTAACACTTCCTAGCTGTGTGACCCTGGGCAAGTCACTTAACCCCAGCCTTAAAAGAAAAAAAAAAAAGCCAAAAATTTAAAAATATATATATCACTCCTCTGAGACATTCCCCCTGATCATATGACCCTCCCCTCCCCAACTCACCTCACCCCCCCATACCAGCAGCTGTTCCTACCTGTAAGCCCAGTGGAATTGCTTGTCAGATTGAGGGGCTGCTCACAAAGATCCTCAAAGTAGTGATCACTTTTGAGAACGAACACCAGCGAGGTCCAGCCAAAGATCAGCCCAGAGAAGGCAACACATTCCAGTAGTCCCGTCAGAAAAGTGGCGAGTCGACGTGGAAACTGAGATTGGGCCATGGATCCAAAACTGAGACTAAGTTAGCTCAGTCACAGTCCGACACCCACGTTGTCCCTCACTAGGAGCTTTCTCTTTGCTAACTGATTTCTGGAGCTGGCTCCCAAGTCCCAAAGGAGATGTCTCTGCTTCTGCTCCTTCCTTGAGGCAGAACTTCCTTCTTATTTGGACTCCTTTAGCCTTAGGCACTAACCTGCCTAGAAGGGCAAGATCCTTGAGTGTCTGGAATGCATCTACACTCTGAAAGGCAAGGCTGAACTGGGCTAGAAACAGAGGAGAGCAAGAGGAAACTGAGCGAGCAGTGAAAAACTAAATAAAGGAAAACAACAACTAATTCATTACCTGGAATGAGTCTCCTCCTAGCAGCTACCAGAACCAGCAGCTGTTGAAACAGCTGCGAGGAAGGAAGTATAGGTTACCAGATGCTGTCTACTTCCTTCTCTCTCATTTACTTTCAACCACCCTACTTAACCATTTGCTTTTCTCAGCTCCACATTTTCCTCCTCCTAAACCAGAAGTTTTATTTTATTTTATTTGTGTGTGTGTGTGTGTGTGTGCGTGTGTGTGTGTGTGTGTGTGTGTGCCATCTACTCTTTTGGCAATCTGGTGAAGCCCATGGAACCTTTCTCTCAATAATGTTTTAAAACAATTACCCATGCATATGTACTGTCCAAAAAAAATTATAATTATAAAATTAATAAATAAAAAATTTTAAAAAGAAAAATTTGAAATGCAAAGTCTTAAAAATCATGTTTTAAAATGCATACAATAAAACAGGATTGCAAAAATATATATATATATACTAAAGTAAGGTTATTGACATTTAAAAAATAAACTCAGGGACCTCGGTTGGGGTCTACATTGTCCTTTACCCAGTATAATGGCTCCCTGAGTAATAACGCTTTGTTCGAATGCATGTTTTGTTCAAGAAGCATGTCCATTTCTTTCAGAAAACTCATTTACAAAGTCCTCCATCCATTTTCTTCACATTCACACACATTCCCTCTGACCAGCAGAGGGAAGACCTAGAAACTGCGATTTTCCCCAGCACAAACAAAAAAGAACTTTTTCTGAGTTTCAGTTTCCTGTTCTGATCAGATGACACGACTTTTTAATCTGGATATTCCCTGCCCTAAAATCCCTTCTCAACTCTGCCAAACTGGGTCCTTAGGCGTCCCTCAGATCAAGCATTTTGGTGGTCTAGGGGTCCCCTCAGTAGGGACATTATTTTCAGCTCTCACATTTTAGTTCTAAAGGTCTAGCCCACATTTCCAAGAATCTCTTTTCCCTTTCCGTTTCCAAGAATCCGTTCTCCCTTTTCCCTTCCTTGCCCCTCTCTCTGGAAAATAAAAATAAAAGAAACATGTTTAGTCCCAGAGATAGGATTTCCAGCTTTTCCACCCCAACCTACCTCTGTCTCCGAAGAGCTGAAGGCAGATATCAATGCTTTCCCTCCCTCTCAGCCTTTCTTCAGCGTGCTTTTCAGATTCCCGCCTAGGAACTCCGATCCCCTCAGCCCCTCCTTTTTTTTGCAAATGCGTTAGTTCCCAGTCTGAAAAAAATCCACTCCAACTAGGGGCTTAGGAACTCAGCTCAGCACATCTACCTTCCCTCTCCCAGAAGAGGGATCTCGTCCACACCTCACCTTATTATGCGGCGCGTGTGCATGCAAATGCACAGGAGGAATACACAAACAGAGAGACAAGGGATACACACTCTGTCCCTTCAGAAAAGCAGCATGTCACTTTCCAAGTCTGGCTCCCCAGCCTAAGACTTTATCTTCATCCCCTCCTCTTCCAAAACCTTCTTCCCAGCTTCAACATCACCAAATGACTTTGCTGTCAATGCTTAGAGAAAACTTTTGCCCTGGAGTCTGCTCCCCAGGGAGCCCAATTTCCTATTTGGCAACTGTTATTTTTCAGGAAAGCTCCAGTCTTACTTCACTTTCAGCTCCCTGGTGATTTTTTTCCTAAGCTTCACCAAACATGTTCCACATTATGATCTTTTCTTTCCATCTCCATTTCTGGAACCATGAATCACAATCTAATTTACTCTCCTATTATTCTTGGGTCAGGGGCAGTCAGGTGGTACAATGGATAGAGCTCTGGTCCTGAAGTCAGGAAAATTCATCTTCCTGAGTTCAAATCTAACTTCAGATTCTTACTAGCTGTGTGACCCTGGGCAAGTCACTTAACCCTGTTTGCCTCAGTTGACTTATCTGTCAAATGAGCTGGAAGGAAAAAAAAAAAAAAAGCAAACCATTCTGCCAAGAAAACCCCAAATGGGGTCATGAAGAGTTGGACATGATTAAACCAATTGAACAAAGTTCCAGCATGGTATATTTCAATCTACTCTGTGACCTCACTTAGCACCACTCTAACTTTCCAGACCAAAGTGCCCCTCCACTCTCCCCTTAATATGGAGACACTTTGAAGGCAGACACTGGCTTTTGGTTTTTGTTGTTCACACATCCCCAGAAATTAGTACAATGCTTGGCCTAGAATGAGTGTAGAATAATTGCTTTTTCTATGTATTCAAAAGCTTTCTTTCATTTGTTTTCATTCATTATTCAAAGCTCTCTCTTCACCTAGCATACTGGCCTGTCTCATCTTGCCCAGAACCAGGCCTTCATACCATTTCCCAGCTATCTACACACCCATGTTTCCTGCAATCTGAACATCCTCCTCCTCTCCCCCCATATCCTGACTTTGCCCTCTGCCCCCCGGAAGCTTTGTTCTAATAAGTGACCTTTACCTCATCTTACCACCCCTTCTCTCTCTCTCTCTCTCTCTCTCTCTCTCTCTCTCTCTCTCTCTCTCTCTCTCTCTCTCTCTCTCTCTCTCTCATTTTACTTCCTGCATCCTATCAAAACCCTTTCAGCACCCACCAAAATGTAAACTCATTGACAGTCTTTCTAAATCATATTTGTGTTCCCAGCTGCCACAGAGCTATCCCTTAAGGAAGAAGAAAACAAGAATTTATTAAGAACCCTCTACATGCCAGGAAACCCTCTACATGCCAGGAACTGTGCTAAGTGCTGTACAAATATTACCTTATTTTATCCTCAAGATAACCCTGGGAAAAAGCGCTGTTATTATCCCCATTCTATCTGAGCAAAACTGAGGTTAAATGACTTGCCTACACAGCTTCTAAGTATCTGAGACTTCTTTTGAACTCAGGTCTTCCTGACCCCAAGCTCAGCTCTCAATTCACTATGCCGCCTAGTTGCTTCTAGGCAGACACACCCATCCACACATCAATCCATCTACCCAGATAATTTATTTATCCACTTTATCTAACTACCTATTTCCTTCTCTTCTCATATCAGTCTAGAACATGATCATCTAGATATCCATCAGAAACCAAGATGAACGAAATGAACTTCAAAGTGGAACAAGCCCAAATATATCATTTTACTTGAAGTTTTCTATATTTTTCTTATATTCTTTTCTATATTATCCTTATTATTTCTATATGATCCTCCCAGCATAATTTTAAGGATTAAATGAAATTAATGCATTTAAAATCACTGCATATATGATAACTATTATTGTTATCAGTTAAGTGTATGCCTTTGTAGTGCAGATTCCATTAGAGTTGGGCTCTCTTGTGTATTCTCTTAAGGTGAGAGATGGTTTGAACTAGTTAGATGACCTTGGCTAAGTACCTTAATCTGTCTAAATTTCAGGTTCCTCATATGCAAATTGGGGATAAATACCCATCTCTCTCTGCCTATTGGAGATCTGAAACTGAATGTCCTATAGGCATTTTAAACTCAACATGTCAAAAATTGGATTTTTTTATTCTTAGTCTCCAAATCCTCCTCCTATCATTGTCAAGGGCAAATCCCTATGAAGTCAGCCAGACTCTTGAATTGGGTTTTATTCTAGACTTCTCACTGTCTTTTACCTGCCATATCCAATCAATGACCAACCCCTGTGGATTCTACCTTCATAACATCTCTTTTATACACCTCCTTCTCTTCTCTGACACTGACTCTCCACTGCCTACAGCTTCAAGTCCTCTCCTGGCTTGCCCCTAAATTACTGCAAGAACATGCTGGTGAGTCTTCCTGCCTCGAGTCTCTCCCCATTCCAATCCACCCCACTCTCAACTGTCAAAATGTTCTTCCTAGCACAAGTCTGACCCTGTCATTCCCCTATTCAATAAACTCCAGTGGCTTCCTATCACCTTCAGGACCAAAACTGAAATCTCTTATTTGGCATTCAAAACCCTTCTGAACTTACCCTCTTCCCCACCTTTCTAGTCTTCTTACATTTAATTTCTAACCACATACTCTACTATCTAATGACAATTGCCTCCTTTTTTTCTTGAATGAGACATTTGTGGGCATTTTTTCCCAGCTGTTTCCCATATCTGGAATGTTCTCCATTGTAATTTGCACCTCCTAGTCTCCCCAGCTTCCTCCAAATTTCAGTAGAAATCCCACATTCTTTGAGAAGTATTCCTCAGTCCCCCTTAACACATTGTTGCTATATTGTTGTTTTCCCCAGTAGAATGTGACCTCCTTGGAGGGCTGGGTTCTTTTTGTCCTTTTTTTTTTTAACTCAGGGCTTATCATAGTAGTTGAGATATAATAAGCATATCATAATTTTGGCTTTGACTTAATTGCTAATTTATCTCGAACTCAGGTTTCTTGTATAAATCTAAATTCAGAAAACTGCAAATATTTTGCAAACTATAAAATGCTGCCTATATGTCAATTATTTAATTATCAATGTTATAAGCAGCAAGGTACCCAAGGGGTACATGCAAGACAAGTAGAACCACTATTGCCTCAACCATGCTCTCCTCAGACCCTGCTGAAGATAGCCCAAGAGCCCTGGGAATAACCTGCCGCACACCTATTTCCAGCTCAGCCCTTGCAGCTATTATTGAGGGAGAGAGATCATTGCAAAGATGGGAACCATCTTCTTTATTACCACCAGTAACACTGCTGACCAATTACCATCAATAGGCATGTATACACAGGGACTCTGGGAGCAGCAGCAAACTCTAGGCCACCAGTCTAGTCCTCATGTCCATCATCCAGGGACAAAACTCCTTTGGAGAAGAGCCCAGCCACCCCTACCAATTGTCAACTAATTAGCACACATGCAAGGCAGGCAAGCCAGCCTAGCTGAGACAGCCAGGCACCCTGAAGGAGAGATCAGAGGCAGCATGTGCCAGGAAAGTCAAATCATCACCACCAACTTGACCATCTTGCCCTCAGCCCAGGGACCCTGAAGCCAATAATGATGCTTCCAGCATCATCATCCTCAGAAGCAAGCTTGTGTAGACAAAATCTGGCACCTGTTACTTTAGGTTCTACAGTCACAGCCCTGAAGTCCCAGAAAAAAAAAGTTCCTGCCACCAGAGATTGGTTCAATATCAGAAAATAATAGGATTTTATCCGTGGAAATGAAGAATCCAAGCGATATGGTGAAAGTGGACCAGCTCTTGAACTCAGAGCTGCAGAACGAGCCCAGATTCAAAGAAGTGGTCACCAATGTTTTACCACCAATCAGAAGCAGCCATTCTGAAAGAAATGTACGTTTTAAAGTGAAGCCACCAAATCTCAGTGCTGGGATTATTGCTGTAGGAACATCAATTAATGTGTCAGGGATGTTTTCACTTATGATCCTACTGAGAAAAAATAAATATGAGCTTGTGGTTGAATCTATTTGCTCCGACCAGTACGTCAAATATGGGAACAGGGTGGAGGGAGGCAAAATTGGACTATCTTATGGATTCAAAAATTGGGTGTATCTTTGATTTGCTGTCAGAGAATAATAGAAAGCACAAAGTGTAGAAATAAATATAACTACTACAATGATAAAGACAGTCATTTGTTGGGTCTAAGTCTTCAGTTCATTTTTGGATGATATTGAAACTAACAAAGTAATGGAAAAATATAAAAGGCTACCAACAAGTAGTGTTCTGAGGTTATGGGGAAAACAAATAGATTAAGGAAAACAATGGGTTACAGATGAGAAAAATATGGTAAAGCAACAACCTGAGCTCTATTGCAACTACCATTGTGGAAAAAGAGCTTAGCCTCCCAGCTTCTTGTTCTAATTGCTTTTTTCTTTGTGAGCATAATTGTAGGGAAAATCTTATAGAAGTCACAGCAAAAGCTGAACATTGGACTGAAGAATTTGCCATAATGTGAAATTTTGAGTGCTTCATAATAATATTTTAAAAGAAATTCACATATGACATCTCACAGACCCTGCCTTGAAATTACCCTTGCTCCCCCTGAACAAATATAACAGCGTAAACTTCTAGAAAATTTAAAAGGTATGATGACTAATCAGGGCAGAAGGAGGAGGAGAAGGAGAAGGAGAAGGAGAAGGAGAGGAGAAGGAGAAGGAGGAGAAGGAGAAGGAGAAGAAGGAGAAGGAGAGGAGAAGGAGAAGGAGAAGAAGGAGAAGGAGAAGAAGGAGAAGGAGAGGGAGAAGGAGAAGAAGAGGAGAAGGAGAAGGAGAAGGAGAAGGAGAAGGAGAAGGAGAAGGAGAAAAAGGAGAGGAGAAGGAGAAGGAGAGGAGAAGGAGAAGGAGAAGAAGGAGAAGGAGAGGGAGAAGGAGAAGAAGAGGAGAAGGAGAAGGAGGAGAAGGAGAGGAGAAGAAGGAGAAGGAGAAGGAGAGGAGGAGAAGCTTCCCTAGATGACCAGAAAAATCATGGTTAATATTTCAATGATAAGTTATAAATATCATCTTAAAAAACATTTTAGACCTTGGCCCACTTGGCTGGATTACCTCTTTTCAAAGGAGAAACTGTTCCTTGACTGCAGGGCCTGCTCCCTCAGATAGTGGGAACCAGAGATAAGCAAGAAGGGGCAGGAATCTGTAAATCTAGTAATCAAGCAAGTACACTGCTCGGAAACAAGAGTTTCTGTCAGTCTTCAGTTCAATGCAAGTTATTAATTTAGTTGTTGTTGTTGTTGTTGGATGGGGGTGGGGGTGGAGAGAGGGAGGGAAGAAGGGAGAAGAGGGGAGTGGCTACATGAAAGAGCTCTGTGACTCCAGCCAGAAGCTGAAAAGACAAGGGGTGCCATTGAATGTACTAGTGCTGAAGGCATCTATTGGCCAGCGTTAGCCAATATTCTAAGAGAAAAGGTCAATGCCTTATTCTCTTAAAGGAGCCATGCTAAAGTGCTATTGCTTCCATTAACTGGATGAATTGTCATTCAGAAATGTTTTTGACTCATTTCTTCTATTTCCTCCCATGTTTCCTTATTGTCACAAGATTATGACTCGAGGCTGTGGTCAAGAAAGTCATCTCAAGAAGGCTGATGGGTTGATTAATTGTGGCTGATAGAGAGTAAATGGATTCTTCTGTTTCCTGATCTTTGAAGTACACTGTGTAAACATGAACTTTTGATGTATTTGAACATTGAGAAGCAGGCAGGAAATGATTTTTTTTTTTTTTTCCAGGCTGGAGTTAAGTGACTTGCCCAGGGTCACAAAGCTAGGAAGTATTAAGTGTCTGAGACCAGATTTGAACTCCGGTCCTCCTGAATTCAGGGCTGGTGCTCTATCCACTGAGCCACCTAGCTGCCCCAGGAATTGATTTTTCTAAGTAAATAAATAATACATACATATATACATGTGTATTTTTATGGATATGTATGTGTATAGATATATAAATATATAAACATGTATACATAAAAATATATGTATGTGTGTGTATATATATATATATATGTGTATGTATCAACTCAGTTTACTCTGCTAAGGGAGAGAGAAGTCATAGTAAAGCTAACCTTTTTAAAAAAGTAATTTGAATATTATTTGAATTCAACTATTTCACCTTCAACATTTTCTTACTATGGCTTGTCCCAATTCCTTCTGGTTTTGCCCTTACTTGGATAGAAATGAGAAGCTGATCCAACAGAAGTTATTTGGGGAAATAATCCTGGAACCATTTGGGAGATGGGAGAGAGGAGACCCATCCCAAGTGTAGAAAAGGGTAACTTCACCCAAATAATCTACAAAGTATGATTAAGAATTGCATATTAATTCTTTGCTATAAACGAGTAGTCCTATTAGACTATGTGGAACTTCAAAAAGGAAAAAAAAATAAACAAAGTCCCCAAATAAATATTTTTATTGTTATTGTTTTGTCACATTTGCCAGAGAAATTTTGCTAAAGAAATGCTATTAAAGAACAGGCAATCCTATCTGCTATGCTGTTGCATCCTAAGGACTATGGGAAATTTCTATTTGACTCATGTGTTATCTCTCCCTTTAGAATGAGATGGGGGAGAGGGAGGGACTATCCAACTTTCCTATTTATATCTCAGCACTTAGCACAGTGCTTTTCGAAAAATAAGTCCTTAATAAAGGTTTAATTCATTCATTTATTATCTTGTGCTTGTTACAATTAATTCCAAATCTTTTGTCCCTCTCCTCTTATTGCTTGAATAGCTCACCAAACCTGAACCCTGCAGTGCTCCAACTGTCAAGCCTGCACTTCTCTTGTTTGTTGCTGAATGGACCTCAGGAAATAAAAAAACAAAAAAAAACAAAACAAAAAAAAAAAAAAGCAGACTGAGTCTACTACAAAATTATCTACTCTCTACTCTCACCTGTAGCCCCACAGCAAGGCTGGAAGAGCTGGACTTAAGCTAAGCATGTAGAAACAACACTTACAATTCTGATACTAGAGAAGACTTTGGAGAGTCCCTTGGATAGCAAGGAGATCAAATCAATGGGTACAAAAAAATTAATTCAAGCTACTCACTGGGAGGTCAAATATTGAAGGTCAAATATTTAAATACTTTGGCCACATGGAAAAGACAGGACTCATTGGAAAAGACTGGGTTGAGAAAGATTAAAGGAAAAAGAAAAAGGGACAGCAAAAGAAATGGACAGATATTGTCATGGAAACAATATCAGCTTGGACAGACTTTGAGAAATAGTGAAGAACAGAATAATCTGAGCTCACCTCAGACATTGCTATGAACAGAGTTCAGTCAATTGCAGTTTGGGATTTGTTAAGATGAGTTATTTCTCCCCTTCTCTACATCTCAAAAGCCCTTGTCTTCAACTCCTCTGCAATACACTTGCTCCAGCAAGTCTTCTTCAGAAAAAGATAATTTACCTTCCATTTCCATAATCTCTTCCATCTCTGTTTCTCTGTATTTGTGACTGACTTCCTCTCTCTCTCTCTCTCTCTCTCTCTCTCTCTCTCTCTCTCTCTCTCTCTCTCTCTCTCTGTCTCTTTCTCTCTCTCTGTCTCTGTCTCTGTCTCTCTCTCTCTCTCTCTCTCTCTCTCTCTCTCTCTCTCTCTCTCTCTGTCTCTCTCTCTGTCTCTCTGTCTCTCTCTGTCTCTCTCTCTGTCTCTCTCTCTCTGTCTCTGTCTCTCTCTCTCTCTCTCTCTCTCTCTCTCTCTCTCTCTCTCTCTCTCTCTGTCTCTCTCTCTGTCTCTCTGTCTCTCTCTGTCTCTCTGTCTCTGTCCCTCTCTCTCTCTCTCTCTCTGTCTCTCTGTCTCTCTGTCTCTCTGTCTCTCTCTCTCTGTCTCTCTGTCTCTGTCTCTCTGTCTCTCTCTCTCTGTCTCTCTGTCTCTCTGTCTCTCTCTCTCTGTCTCTCTGTCTCTCTCTCTGTCTCTGTCTCTCTGTCTCTCTCTCTCTGTCTCTGTCTCTCTCTCTCTCTCTCTCTCTCTCTCTCTCTCTGTCTCTCTGTCTCTCTGTCTCTCTGTCTCTGTCTCTCTGTCTCTCTCTCTGTCTCTGTCTCTCTGTCTCTCTGTCTCTCTCTCTCTGTCTCTGTCTCTGTCTCTCTCTCTCTCTCTCTCTCTCTCTCTCTCTCTCTCTCTCTCTCTCTCTCTCTTTCACACACACACACACACACACACACACACACACACACACACACACACACACATCCCTCTCTATCTACTGGTTCCTAATTGGATGCCTACAAACATGTCCTAATTTCTCCTAGCTTGAAAGAGAAATTCTCTCTAGACTTTGCCATTTCTTCAACCCTTCCTTCTATGTCTTAAACTCCTTAAGAAAGCCATATACAGAGTTCCTGATCGACAACAGGCACTACAAAATCAATGTAGCTTGATTTATCTTTCCTTTCACTCACTTCTCACTCCTTTGCAAACTGGCTTCAGTCCTTAGCTGAAACTGCTCTCTTCAAAATTACCAATGAGCCAAATGGACAAATCTGTTAGCTTTTCTCAATTCTCATCCTTCCCAATTTTTGTAGCATATGACAAGGTTGTCCACATTCTCCTCCTAAATATTCACTCCTCTCTAAGGTTTGGTTGGTCATTTCTTACAGAGCAATAATATTCCATAACCTTCATATACCATAATTTACCCAACCATTCTCCAATTGATGGGCATCCATTCATCTTCCAGCTTCTAGCCACTATGAAAAGGGCTGCTACAAACATTTTGGCACATACAGGTCCCTTTCCCTTCTATAGTATTTCCTTGGGATATAGGCCCAGTAGTAGTATGGCTGGGTCAAAGGGTATGCACATTTTGATAACTTTTTGGGCATACTTCCAGATTGCTCTCCACAATGGTTGGATTCTTTCACAACTCCACCAACAATGCATCAGTGTCCCAGTTTTCCTGCATCTCCTCCAACATTCATCGTTATTTGTTCCTGTCATCTTAGCCAATCTGACAGGTGTGTAGTGATATCTCAGAGTTGTCTTAATTTGCATTTCTCTGATCAATAGTGATTTGGAACATTTTCATATGAGTGGAAATAGTTTCAATTTCATCATCTGAAAATTCTGTTCATATCCTTTGACCACTTAATAACACTTATTTATGAAAGGTGATCTCCTTTGATAGAATGTAAGTTCCTTGAAGACATAGGCAGTTTCATTTTTATCTTTCTGTTCCAGTTAATTACTACTGTAATTCCTGGAGTATATTAATAATAAATGCTTGTTGATTATTAATGTTATTATGATTCATATTCTCATTTTTTTGATGAAGACAAATGGCAAGAAATCAATTAATTATCTCTCCATCCTATCATAAAAATGCTGGGATCACCTACCACCATCAAACACAAGGAGCATTGCCCAAGAGATTTTGTTGACATTGAACCACTTCACAAGGTAGGAGAAAAGTTTTTTATTTTTTTTTCTGGGACCAGTAAGTATCATACAGGGTGTAGGTAGGTACCCAGACAGATGCCTGCTAGCTGTTCATTCAGAAACATGAGGAGATGACCTGAGAGTCCCTTAAAAATATTAAGGAGGGAAGAGCTCCAGGTACTCAAATTGTAACGCCTTCAGATGCTGCTATGTACTAGAGCTCAAGAAACAGCCAGAAGCTCTCCACAACCATTTTAGTTGGGATCCTTTCCCATGACTTGCCTTCTTTCCTGTAATATGTAAAATGTTAGTGGATTTGGAACCAGAAGCCATGAATTCAAATTCTGACTCTGCCATTTGGTAGCTGTATGACTATGAATAAATCACTTGTCCTCTGAACCTCAGTTTCCTCTTCTGCAAAAGTGAAAGATTAGACTAGGTGGTCTCCCATTTCCAATTTTAAATCTATGATCCAATGATTAGCAACAAGTCAAGAATTCGCCGCGTTTTACTTGGCACACTTCAACTCGCTGGCACTTATAATTCTTTGACATAACAAAATGACTGGACTTCGTTTTCCCCAGCAATCTTTACAGATCCTGCAGTCTTTGCTAACACTATATGTTTTCTTAAAAATCTGTTCACTGGGACAAAACAGGAAATATCAATAGTCTCTGAGCCAAACTCATAGTTTACTGACTTCTTATTTGAGCAGCTAACATAGACCAATACTATTCAACTAAATTCCTCCTCTCCCTGTAGTTGGCAGAGAATGCTGGCCACATTCAAAGGAGTTACTGAACTAAGGAATGAAGGCAGCCAGGCTTCCTTGTCTCTTCTCTCCCATCTAAGCGACTTGAGGAAGTGGAAGTCTGGCAGCTTTTACCCTTTGGGCTAATGGAATCTAACCAAATGGGCTTCCAGACTTTGCTGCTCACTTCTCACTCAAGTATGATGAGAAACAATCTTCCACTCTCCTCCTTAGCCTAGGATTAGTTTGGGAATCCATATAATGTCAGTGCTGGAAGGACATGGATGGAGAATGCTGCAGCAGGGAGAGAACACACAAGGGGAATAAAGTATGGGATATCACACGTGGTAGAAGAAAGACTTCTTGCCACCAGATCCAAGCCATGTCCTTCACTTCTGCCAATATCCCTTCCAAAAATCTGTACATTGTCCCTGGAATTGTTGGGGATCCAGGCTTATGATGTGTGAGACAAGGCGTGGGTTTAGTAAAATGTTTACTCAATTTTCTAAAATAAAAAAGTAAAAGTTTATTTTAAATCACTGAGAGATCTCTGTCCCTCAGTGGACTCTCAGATGAGATTAGAGTTCTAGGAGTTGGTACAGCCAGAGTACTTAGTTATATGATCAGAGTTAGGTCCTGGGGGCTTTTGAAACAATAGAGAAGTTTTGGGGCTTGAATAAGTTTCAGTAAAGTTATAGAAAGTTTGACTGGTGGTAATTCAAATCTATGGAAAGCTTAAGTGGTGCTACTTAACATTAATTCAGTTAAAGTTAAGTAGTGGTCCTTAGCTTCAGTTCAGCTCTATAGAAAACTTGGTTAGTGTCTGCTGAACTCTATAGAAAGATTAATTAGTTGTACTTAACAGAGGTGGGGTTTCGAGAGTGAGATAGGATTAAGGAATCTAGTTTCTAGGTGACTGAATTATCTTAGAACCAAAGCTACATGTTCCTTTCCAGTATGCATCTATCTCCACACCAAGATGCTCTATTCCCACTCTCCAGCTCCCAATTATGTGTTTACTCTTGCATTACAATGTAAACTCTTTAAGAGTGGATATTGTCTGTTTTTGTATTTGTATCCATAGCATTTAGTACAATGCCTAGCAAACAGTAAGAGCTTAATAAATGCTTATGTCTGTCTATCCATCCATTTATCTACCTGTGTAAGCATTTATCTACCACCTATCTAGAATATCAGAGCTAGAAAATAGAATATAGAATGTCACAACTAGACAGGATCTTGAAGCGTGCATGCACGCGCACACACACACACACACACACACACACAGAGAGAGAGAGAGAGAGAGAGAGAGAGAGAGAGAGAGAGAGAGAGAGAGAGAGAGAGAGAGAGAGAAGAATTAGCAGGCACCTAAGAACACAGAATGTCAATCTAGAATAGACCTAAAAACAAAACTTTCCTATTGTTGACTTCCACACTTAAAATCCCAGTGGGTGGGGAAATGAGGAGTGAAATGTATAGTTCTCAATGAGTAATTTTACCCCCAACCCCAACACCATCTTTTAGATCCCTTTTGTGGATTGTCTTCCCTTACTATGATGTAAATTCCTTGAAAGCAGGGACTCTATTTCTTTTTTTTTTTTTTTTTTTAATTTTTCCACCTAGTACAACATATAGTGCCCAACATAAAGCAAACACTTAATAAATATTTGCTTTCTTCCTTTCTGAAATGGACTTTATAATACAGAATTTTAGCTTTGGACGGGGTCTGAGATTATAGAAGATAGAACGTCAGATCTGGAAAGAACATTATAATATAGAATGTTAGGGTTAGAAGTTACTTTAGAAGACTTGCATGAACTGATGCTAAGTGAAGTGAGAATCAAGAGAATGTTGTATACAGCAACAAGATTATGCGATCATCAACTGTGATGAACTTGGTTCTTTTCAACAATGAGGTGACTCATAGCAATTCCAATAGGCTTGTGAAGGAAAGAGCCATTCACATTCAGAGAGAAAACTATGGACACTAAATGTGGATCAAAGCATATTATTTTCACTTTTTTGTTGTTGCTGCCATTGGTTTGCTTGGGTTTTTTTTTTTTCTTTCTCTTGTTTTTTTTCCCTTTTGATCTGATTTTTTTTTTCTGGAGCAGCATGACAAACATGGAACTGTTTAAAAGAACTGCACATTTTAACCTGTATTAGATTGCTTGCTATCTTGGGGAGGGAGAAAAATTTGTAACACGAGGTTTTGCAAAGGTGATGCTAAAAATGATCTTTGCTTGCATTTAGAAAAATAAAATAATATTTAAAAAAAACTTATTTTAGAACATAGAACTATGCTACTTCACTGTCACATTAAATTTCCTAGAATCTAATCAGGTTCATCTTCTATTCAACCTCAAATTTCAATCACTCATTTTCCTCTAAATCTCCTAGATGAGCCAGGATTAATCAGGTAACATCATCAAAATATAAAAGGACATTGGCTGAAGAATGTATTGTGTGTGTCTGGAGTCTTCTGGCACCATTCTGTCTTGAAAGGGCAGGAAGTAGCCAAAGAATAGAAGGGAGGAGGGGAAATCCCTTCAAGACCAATGAAGGATATAAGTAGTCCTGACTTCTACATCTGTCCCAATCCCAAATACTCCATCTGGAAATTATCTTGCCATGAAGCATTCTGTACATAGGTACAAAGCAAATATTCTTGCTTTCTGGTTCTCAAACTACAACCTCTCAAACTGCCATTAAATGTTGGTTATGAATCAATCCAGCTATTTCCCTCAGGGGATGAACAATCCAGGACAGTAAACCTGCAGAACAGAAAAGGTAGATAATGTGAGTTCCTTTCCCTATATTCCCTGAGGTGCTTTGTGAATGCAACACAGCAACTTCCTCCAATGCAGGGACAAACCTCTACCTCCCATTAACTTGCCTATTATTAGGTACAAGTTCATTTGCCCTTAATTCCCTCCAATTTCATCAGACTGTCTTCTTGATCATAGACTCATCGTAGCCTTTTAGAGTTATGGTTTAAATCCTTCAAAATATCCTATATCTTCAAGATAATTTCTATAATCAGTCATAATTACAGGATTTTAACCAGTTCCCCAAATCTTTGACTGTGTGTGATAACTGATAGTTAGTTATCTTATAGCTAGAGAGAGAGAAAGGTTAAAAATCAATTGACACTCATAACCTTTGCCTTTATTTTAAACAGCAAGTTAGTGGTTCATTGCTGACAATATCTCTGTGCCCTTATATATACTTTGTAAAAGTTTCTTAGCTGTACAAATTAGAAGACAGCATGTCTTTTCACTCTTGTTTCTTTAATCATTTGTTTAATTGTAGTTTCCCTCTATGAGGCCGCCATTTTCTCTCAATTGTTGGATTCCTACTTAAGGCTTCAGTTTGTGGAGGGACACTGGACTTCAAAACCATGTTATTTCATCTTGGAATTTCACTCCGTTTTCTCTTCTTTGCTCTGGAACATCCATCTACCCTTGTGGCCTTTTCAATCAAGTACATCCCTCTGTGACATTCTCCCTAGTCTTCTATTGGTGAGTTTCTCCTAAGGTCTCTATTTTGTGGAAGAATCCAAGCCAATCTTCATCATCTTCTGGGAACTGCTCCTGGCTTCTGGATTTCTAAACTGTGCCCACTTGATGCCCTTTCCTTTACTCTCCCATCCAAGGAAGATGAAAATAAAAGGGAGAGGGAGAAGATACTGAAGTCTCTTGCTAATGTCGCATTACCTTTTATGTCTTTATCTTATTATAGTTCAGTTAATTTTTCTTTTTGAATTTAGATGCTAAAGTATTTGGAACATGTCAATTTGCATATAAATTGATACTGGTTTGTTTTCTAGAGTTCCTTTCAGAATAATCTAATTTCCTTGTCCCTCCCCCCTTTTTATGAAGTGAATGTTTGCTTTATTTTATGATTACAACTGCTTTTGGAGGATCACCTGAAGCAAAATTATTTTTCAGCCCCTCATTTTTATTCTGTGTAAATTTTGTTTCTTGTAAGCAAAAGATTGTGGGATTTTGTTTTCTTATCCGATTTGTCACATTTCATTTTGTTAGATTGTTTAATCCATGCTCATTTAAAGTTATGAGAGTTGAGCTACCATTTTTCTTCCATGTTTCAAATGTTTCTCTTTTTTAAAATTGAACTTTTTCCTTCTGCATTTGTAAACATAACTTTGTTTTTTTTAGTTATTTTAACTTAATCTGCTTTAAGGCAATCTTATCCCCACCAGCTTGTCTTCCTTTGCCTTCAACAGCTTTCTCCCCACTTCAATTTATTTACCCTTTTCCTAGTTTTGGAGTTTTGTTCAACTTATTAGTCTTTTTTACTATCTAGTATTTTTATTTTTTATTATAGTTTTTTATTTACAAGATATATGCATGGGTAATTTTTCAGCATTGACAATTGCAAAACCTTTTGTTCCAATTTTTCCCCTCCTTCCCCCAACCCCTTCCCCTAGATGGCAGATAGACCAATACATGTTAAATATATTAAAGTATATGTTAAATACAATATATGTATACATATCCATGCAGTTATTTTGTTGCACAAGAAGAATAGGACTTTGAAATAATGTACAATTAACCGTGAAGGACATCAAAAATCCAGGTGAACAAAAACAGAGGGATTGGCAATGTTATGTAATGGTTCACACTCATTTCCCAGAGTTCTTTTGCTGGGTGTAGCTGGTTCTATTCATTATTGAGCAAATGGAACTGATTTGGTTCATCTCATTGTTGAAGAGAGCCACGTCCATCAGAATTGATCCTCATATAGTATTGCTGTTGAAGTATATAATGATCTCCTGGTCCTGCTCATTTCACTCAGCATCAGTTCATGTAAATCTCTCCAAGCCTCTCTGTAATCATCCTGTTGGTCATTTCTTACAGAACAATAATATTCCATAACATTCATATACCACAATTTATTCAGCCATTCTCCAATTGATGGGCATCCACTCAGTTTCCAGTTTCTGGCCATATCTAGTATTTTTTAAAACTAATATTTAATTCTTCCTCTCTCTTTCCCTCTCTTAATTAAATAAAAGCCCCCCTTCTCCTTTAGCTTGTTTTATTTGTTAGTTTTCAAATTTTCATTTTTGTACCTTTTTTTCTAAAATTAAAAAAAGTCTTTCCCTCATTCTCTTTATTTCTGCTTTCTATCTATTCCAGATTTCTCTCTTTTGGTTCATCATGGCCCTTATAGTTATTTAGTTCTTCTTTAGCCTCTTTATTCCTCCTAAAACTAAAATTTCTAAGGAAAATGTTTTGTATTCCCACTTCTAAAATGTCTGTATTATTGCCTTGTAGTTCTTATCCCTTTGCTCCCTTCCACTGCTGGATTTTACTCAGAAATACCATTTCCAGCTGGCAGATAAAGAGGACATTGCGCCATAGTAGGAATTTTCCTATGTCCTTAGTTGTGCAATTCATTAGGAACCTTTGCCCTCCTCATGATCATTTTTTCCCCATTTGCCATGAAATCTCTTTTCTGTAAACTCGTCCTTCTGTTCTTCTAGAAGTCTATTGCCACCAGGAGCTCAGATGAGGCAGAATCTCTCTGAGCATTTCTATGTCTTTGTCTTTTCATAGTTCAGTTCATTTTTCCTCTTTGAATTTATATGTTAGAGCATTAGGAGCATGTAAATTTAATATTGATATTAGTTTGCTTTCTAAGGTTTCTTTCAGCATAATGTAGTTTCCTTTTTTATTCCTTTTTTTGTTAGTGAAGATTTGTTTTGCTTTGTGATTGTAATTGCTTTTGAGGGATTCACTTGATGCAAATGATTTTGTTAAATCCTTAGGTATTATATCCTTTGTAAGATCCCTCTAGAGCAGACCCCATTAGAGATTCTCTCTCTTCATCCATGATAGCATTCATCAATGGAATCACTCTCACCACTAACACAAGATTTTCTCTTTCTCCCTGTTTCAATCCAACCCCACCTCCTTGTTTAATTCCCCTGTAAACTCTTCTTCCTGAGAATCCACAGGAGTAGTTTGCTCTTCAACTGTTAGACAGCCTTTGCCTAGATCAGAGTAGACACATTCCCTACCTTCTTTCCCTACCTCTCCTCTTACAGATACTTTCCCACTGGTACTGTAGTCTCACAAAAAAAAAAAAAAATATATATATATATATATATATATATATATATATATATATATATATATATATATATATATATATATATACACACACACACACACACACACACACACACACACACACACCTGTAAGTGGGTGATAAAGATTTAGTCCATGATGTTTTCTCTTATTTAGCATCGATCCAGTGCTTTAAGATTTGCAAAGCTACCACTACTTCTCTGCCATTTTACATGGGATGTTTGCTTTCACCCCCATCTCTGTGAACTTTTAGAAAGAAATCTTTTAATGGCCTTTCTGATGTAACGTTGTTGTTAGTATCCTTAGCTACTGTATTTATTTCTGTTGTCTGGGATATTTGCAAAGCAAATTATTTCCAGTCTGTTTTCTCTTCTGGGAAAGCTTCAAAATGAATGCCTCTTTTTCTTTCAGGGTTAGGGTCAATTGTACAAGATACCACTTGGAGATGTCTCTTGACCATCTCTGCTATTCAGAACATTTCCTTCCTAGGCTTCAGGTGGCAACAGGAGAGTCTTGTGTCGTTTGAGCTTTTTTTCTTTGTATTTAAAAGTCCTTTTTTCAATCATTCATAAAATTTTTGTTCTCCTTGGAATCGTTCAATTTAACACTGTTTCAAAGTTTTCAGTATGTTGTTTTTTTCCTCAAGAGGTGATTTGTGAATTCTTTCTATTGGCATTTAATATTCTCTAAAAGTCCTAGGGAGCTTTCTTATATTGCTTCTTGAATTCTGATATTTATGTTTAGGGGTTTTGACATTTCATATTCCCTTAGAACAATATTTACATTGTCTCTCTCCACTCTGTCCTCAAGATCAATGTGTTTTACTTGTGTGGACCTTTTCTCTGTCGCTCATAACCTCTTAAACCTCTCCAAAATAGAAATTATGCACAAGAAATTAAGCAACTTCAGGTGTCTCCTTTGCTTAGGACATCAAAAATCTCTCTTTAGGTTTTGGGGATACCACTATTTTCTGGTTCTCTTTGTCCTATCTGGTTGCTCCTTCTCAGTTTCCTATATTGGACATTCATCCAACTTCTTGTGGTGTCCCATACAGTCCTACCCTGGCTCCTCTTCTCTTCTTCCTTAATCTACTTTGCTTGGTGATCTCCTCAACTCCCATGGATTGGAATATCATCTTGGTTAAGTTGACGTCGACTTAATCCAGCCCTAACCTCTGTGCTGACCTCCAGTCTCCCATCTTCACTGCCAATTAAACATATCCAACTGGATGTCCTATAGACATCTTAAACTCAACTTGCCCCAGACTAAACTCCCTAACTTTTCCCTTGAACCTCCCTGCTTCCAGTCTTCCGTAATATTGTTGAGGGCACTGCCATTTTCCTGGTCCCTCAATTTTGAAACCTAACTGTCATCCTCAACTCTTTATTATCTCTCAGCAGTCATATCCAAACTATTGGCAAGGTCTGTATATTTCACCTTTGCTACAACTTTCAAACATCCCCTTCTTTCCTCTGACAACCCCTCCATTCTGGTCCCAGGCCCCATCCTCTCAGACCTGTCCTGTTGTAATCTCTGGTGGTGGGTCTGCTTGGTCCATTGCCTACTCCCCCCACTCCAATCTATCCTCCATTAATCTGCCAAGTGATTTTTCTAAAACCCAGATCCAACATGTTACCTTTCTACTCAATAAACTCCCTAACACCTCCAGGACAAAATACAAGATCCTGTTTTCCATTCAAGGTTTTTATTACCTGCCCCTGTCTCACCTTTTCAGTCTTCTTAGATCCCACCACATTCAGTCACATTCGCCTTCTTGCTATTCCAGAAATGAGACACTCCCTCCCTCAGTTCCAGTCATTTCCTCCAGCTATCTCCCACACCTGGAATATTCTCTCCTCATTTTTATCTCTTGATTTCCCCAGCTATCTCCAAATTTCAGTTTCAAATCCCATTTTTGGAATCAGAAAGACCCGAGTTTAACTCCTGACTCTTGCACTTACTAGTTGTGTGACCGTGTTGTGCAATTTTTAGCCTCAGTTTCCACATCTGTTAACAATAGTATCCAGCTTCCAGGAACGTTGTGAGGATCACACAAGATAACAAATGCTAAGTGTTTGAAAATCCTGACATGCTTATTCTTAAATAAGGCAATTGACCTCTGGATCCTGGGGAAGTTGGTAAGAAAAGGGAAATAGTTCTTAAAGATTACTCTTTTCACGAGGATCATATTCAGTCCTGGGAACCACAGTTTTGGAAGGACATTGATGAGCTGGAGAACATCCAAAGGAAAACAGCCAGGATGAGGACAGGCCTAATAGCTAAGAATAATCATAATGGCTAACAACAAAGCATTTATTTAGCATCTACCATGTGCCAGGCACTGTGCTAAGTGCTTTACAAATATTATCTCATTTGATCTTCACAATAACCTTGGGAGGTAAGTGCTAGTATTATCCCCATTTTGTGACTGTGGAAACTGAGGCAAATAGAAGTTTTGACTTATGTAGGGTCACATAACCAAGTGTCTTCAGCTGGATTTGAACTCAAGTCCTACTGATTTCAAGCTCAGTCTTTGCTATCTAGACCTCAAGTCCATGCCACTGGAAGATAGGTTGAAGAGAATTCAAATGTTTGTACTGAAGAACAAAAGACTCAGGGAAACTGAGAGCTGCTTCAAATATTGAAGGGACTGTTATCTAGGAGAAGAAATAGATTTTGTTGGGCTTGACCCCAGAGGATAGGAGGGATGAAGGTTCCAAGACAGAACTACTTTAGGTAGACACAAGTTTTCCCTTCCTTGGAGGTCTTCAAGCAAAGGCTAGATGATCACTTGTCCTGTGTGTTGTATTGGGATTTGTTTTCCAAGTAGATGACATCTGAGATCCTCTGTGACCCTGAAATTCCGATGTTGTGATTCTCTCATTGATTCTCAGAATAGGAAGGACCTCAAAGTCCATCTAGGTCAATCTGCACTGAGTGGGTATCCCCTTTCAGAGCTCTTTACGAGCCAGTGTGGTATACTGGAAAGAGTTTGGGAGTTAGAAAAAGAAGCCTTTGAGTTCCATTTACTAGCTCTAAAAACACAAGTATGTTACTTTACTTCCTTGGGCCTCAGTTCCCTTTTTACCCATCCCCATAATGTTGCTGTGGAAATCAAAAAAGGAAATCATTTTTAAGTCCCCAATGTCAGCAATTGAGTTCAACATGGGGAGAATCTAACTGAATAAAACTTTATTAAGAGCCTGTGATGTGCCAGGGACTATACTAAGTGCTAAGGATTCATTTAATAAAAGGAAAAGCAGTCTCTTCTCTCTATGGGCTTATAAGAAAGAGACAATGTACAGAAAGGAGCAGCACGTGGGGTAGGTGGGATGGGACACCATGAAGTACACTCTACAGGGACATCTTGTTCCATGGAATGGAAACTAGGCAGGGCAGAAGATGCCAAGTGGAATGATCTGTGAGTCTAGTTTCTGCTTTCTATAAAGGAAGGCATTGGGAGGATTTTGATGCTCTTTCACAATGGCAAAAGAATCTACATGAAACAGAGCTGAAAATGTTGGATTTTACAGAAGACACTTATTGCCTAGTTGACCTTGAGCTAATAACATCATTTCTTAGGGCCTCAGTTTTCTTATCTGTAAAAGGGAATGGTGATAGATAATCTTTTAGCTCTAAATCAATTTACCAATGACTAGTCTCCTCAATTTACAGATGAGAAAGCTGAGACACAAAAAGGTTAAAGTAATTTTTTTTTCTTTTTTCCTGTAATTTCTTCCTTTCTTTTAAAAATATTTTCTCCAATTACATGTTAAAATATTTTTTTAATTTTACATGTACCTTTATTTTTTTTACATATTTCCTTATGAATCATTAAAGTAACTTTTCTAAGATCATACTACCAGCAAAGTCAGAATTTGAACTTGAGTCCTCTGATTAAATTCAACAATCTATAATAATGAATACCTCAGCATTTAAAAAAAAAAAAAATCTGATCCAGGTGGGGCAGCTAGATGGCGCAGTGGAGAGAGCACCAGCCTTGAAGTCAGGAGGACCCGAGTTCAAATCTGATCTCAGACACTTAACACTTCCTAGCCGTGTGACCCTGGGCAAGTCACTTAACACCAGCCTCAAAAAAAAAAAAAAAAAAAAAAAAATCCTAGCTGTGTGACCCTGGGCAAGTCACTTAACCCCAATTGCCTCAGCAAAAAAAAAAAAAAAAAAAAAAAAAAAAAATCTGATCCAAATTCTTGGAGGTATGGGTAAAGAAATTGGGAACTGGAATCAATATCCCAGAAGTGATTTCTGGAGGGTAACAGCAAACTGCCTTTTGAAAAGTATGGAAGAGATGCTCAGGGAGACCAGTGAAGAGATTCACAATATAAATCCATAGAATCATAGAATTTGAGCTAGAAAGAACCTCAGAGATCAAAGAGTCCAAGTTTGTTATATTACATTTGCCAACTTCTGGCAAAAGTGATGACCAAGCCCACACGGTTACTTAGATGCAACAATTGAGTTCTTCTATCTGTGAAGCTGATGTATACACCAAGAAGACTGGAGCTTCTTACCATGCAGAACATGTGCATCCACCTTCCCTTTTTTATAGAAGAAGGAGACTGTGTGTTTGTGCATATGTACATATATGTATGTGAATGTAGACATCCATGTGTTTACATGCACTGTGTTCATATTTATGTGTATATGCATATATATATATATAGTCTCTCTCTATATACATATATGTATATAGTCAGATTTAGTTGATACATTGATTAGATTTGCCTAATTGTTTTTTTTTTCTTCTCTTTTAAAAACTCTATTTCAGTAAATAGTTAATAAACATTTCTTAAGCACCTACTATGGGCCAGCCACTATGCTAAGCTCTGAGTGCACAAAGAATGGTCAAAAGCAGTCCAAGCCCTCAAGCAACTCATAGAGGAGACCACAGATAGATAATGAGGTACAAATAAGCTACATTCAGGTTACACTGGAAATAATTAACATAGGGAAGAAAGAAAAACTGAAGGATACTGAGAAAGGCTTCCTGTAGAATTTTAGCTGGCACTTAGGGCAGCCAGAGGGCAGAGATGAAGAAGCAGAGCACTCCAGGGATGACGGAAAGCCAGTGCAAATAGACAGGGTCAGGCAATGGAGCATGAGTTAAGAGGAAGAGATATACTAGGAAATAAAGAGAGAAAAGCAGAAGATAGTGAAAATAGCCACAGCAGGGAGATGAAATGTGAGCTAGGGGAAAGGGATAGATACTGGAAAATAGAGATGACATAAAAACCCAAGACATGAGCAATTTCAATAAATATAAATTTTGAAAGGATTTATACATTTTTTAAAAAATCATCGTCATGTCTCCAAGTATAGTGCATTGTAGACCTCTGTCTATGCTATCTAACTCTAAAAAGGGAATAAGAACTTAGGGGAGATTAAGACTGGCCCAGTCTGGGTCATTTCCCCTCCCCCCTATATTTTCCTCTTTTCAGTCAGCTGATATGAAGAAGGGGAAGGATCAAAACAGCAGAATCACAAGGTTTTAGCCTCTGATCCTTGTTCCCAGTATCTGAAGTCTTATATACTTAAGACCAAGTTGGGTCAAATTTATACCCCATCCCAGATTGCCAATATCTGTGTTTTCGACACAAAAATGTCAGAGTTAGAAAGCTCTTAGGCTGTTCAGTCCAAATCACTTTATTTCCACCAGAGGACAAATGATTTATCTAAGGGCACATAGCTGGAAAATGGCAGAAAATGAAATAGACCCCAGTCTTATAAGCTTCCAAATTCATCGTTCTTTCCCCAGACTAAATAATACAGATTCCTGATCCAGGGTCTCCAGGGGTCTCTATGGGGCCCATGCTGTCATGTGCCCAGGGTCAAGGCTGCTTGTTGTTGGCTGGGTTCCCTACTTTCACTTTCTACTCTTCTTAATCAGCTATTTTCCCCCAGGTGCAGAGGAGAGCTATGGCTAAGGTTTTGGCTTCTGCTCTCTGTTTCCTGAGTCCGAATTCTCATATTTAGACTAGGATGGGTCAAATTCTCACCCCGTCAGCAATTACCAGAGGGCCCCTTGATGTTCATGTTTTTGAGAAAATAGGCTGTCCCAAAGTTGGCAACACCAGATTGGTTATATCACTGACTGCAGATTTTGAGCTAGAAAAGACCTTAGAAGTCATCTATCCAACCCCTTTATTTTTACAGACAAGGAAACTGAGGCTTATCCAGAAAAAGTCAACCAGTCATCAAGTATTTATTAAGCTCTCACAATGTGCCAGCCACTATGCTAAGCTACAAGAAAGCCAAGAAATACAAGGTCATCTAGGAGGTAAGTGATAGAGCTAGGATTATTAAACCCAGGCCCTCTGACTCCAGACCTAAGATTCTCTGCATTGGACCATGGGGAGAATATATGGGAACGCATCCAGTTCGGGGATGCTGACATCTCCCAACAATGTCTGATTTGGAGACATGAGAAATAGCTGTCTGGATTAGAGAAGGGGGAGAGGGGAGATGC